>NC_136070.1:253185855-253486653 GCF_964261635.1 Lissotriton helveticus | reverse complement strand
TTGGCATCAATGTGCGGTTGCGGTGTGCCAGTATGCAGAGGAGGGCGCCCCACCAGCTCCAGTAATCGCCGCCTCAGCCGCCAAGGGCGAGCCACTCAGGATAGGCCACCTCTGCCAGTGGTTCAGCTCCGGGTGGTTGCTGTGTGGATTCCGTCTGGTCCAGCGCAGCTGACGTATTCTATGCTCTCCCTTCGTTATTCAGCGCCCGCTGTATAGGCGCACCTGTACGTGCGACTCGCGCCCGGCCGCCGAGCCCGTGCCTGGCACTGTACCGAGGGACCACCCCCCCACTAGCTGTCAACTCAGTCCTCGAGCAGATGCGTATGGTGATCCAGCGCAGCTCTGGGGCTGTTTGCGTGTGAAGCAGCACGGGCTAGAATGGCTCACAAGGCACTGTGGGAGGTGTGGCCAGATGAAGTGGGTAGCTGCTGCTCCAGCTATACCATAGCCTACTGGCTCCTCCGCCACTCAAACTGTCTCTGGCAACATGCCCCTCTGAGTCGCGCCGGTTGTAATAGCACCAGCCGGAGTCCTAGTACCGCTTCGTCGCCATTTCAGGGGGAGGGGAAAAAAGCGCCCCCCCTCGAGGTAAGTCTGGCCTTGAGCACGGACACAGATGCGGGGTGACAACTGAGGGCCCCTCTGGCCGCCGTGCCCCTGCTTGCGGGCGTGTTAACAGAGCTTCGCGTGTGGGTAACGGGAGAGTAGTTCAGGGTGTCCTGCGGGCCGCCATGTTAGGGTCAGGCAGGAGTGTAAGTACCGGGAATGCAGCGCTTCGCAGAAGGGCACCCACCCTCAGTGCGTCTGTGGGCTGGTCGGGACCTCAGGCAGCAGTCCACCGCGAGTCCAGAGCGGTTTCATAGAAGAAGGGGAACCCGCCTCTCCAGCCTCCGTGGGGTCAACGATTTATTCTCCGGCTGGTCAGAAGCACGGAGCCATTTTGCGGTGATCACCCCGCGCAAACATCCAGGCTGCAGGCGATTACCAGGCGTCTCAGGTGAGAAGTGTCACTTGCTCCGGGTAGCCTGGGTGTGTGCGGTGCACTCTGCTGAGTGCTTAGAGGGCCGGCGCGGGTCGTGTTCTGGCACCCAGCCCCCCCTGGGCCGCTTTGCTGAGGCCTCTGCTCCACCTCCGGGCTCAGGCTCACCTTCTCTCGTTGCCCAGCTGGCTCTCTCCGCACGTCACTTGCCTCAGGGCCTCGCGCCCCCTCACGCTGGCCGCACACTGGCCGCACACACGTGCTTACCGGAGTGCCGGGTACTGGCAAGTTCTGTCCCCTCTTGCCACAGTCTCCGCCGCGTCCCCCAAGGCCTCCGGAGCGACCAGGCCACGACCAGGCCGCGGGAGACTTTCGCGCCTCTGGTGATTCCTCCGCAGTGCCGCTGCTCAGTCCCCGTCTCTCTGCCACCGCCGCTCCTTATCTCAGTGGCCTCCGTGCGTTCTAGCCCATTAGCTCTGCTCGGTCCCGTCTGTGTGGGAGCACCTCTGCAGGATAATTCCAGGATAATGAGGCCCCGTGGACAGAGCCCTACCAAAACACGTCCGCCATGTTAGGCTGCTGGCCACGCCCCTTATGGTCATTTGATGTCTCATGCCTGTTTGTTTTCATGGTTTTAACACCTGGTGAGTTTTACCCCAGTTGGGTTAATATTCCACACATATATATGTTTGATTAAAAGTGTACTACAAATCTATTTTTCATTACTCTTGGACATTATTTGTTTTCTCCAGAGCACTGTTATTTATTCATTGACTGTAGGGACTTTTGTTCCTGAAAATACTTACTACCCTTGGTTCCTATCGAGTCTTGGGTTCCTTTGTACTTATTAACAACTTTCTAAAAGTGGCATTTTCAGAATTGTGACTGATAATCCGACTTTACCATTAAAGAAGATTTTAAATCACAATTTCTCAGACACCAAACATGATTTTTCCATCTGCTTCCATTCAAAGGTTAGCACTTATTCAACGTAATAAGGCAAACCAAAGTTATCCTATGGGAGCGACAGCTCTCACAGTAGTGAAAACGAATTTGTGAGTTTTTCACTGCCAGGACATGGAAAACTTAAACGTACATGTGCCACTAATTAATTACAATGCACCCTGCCTTAAAGACTATCTAGGGCCTACTTTAGGGGGTTCTTGTAAGCAATAAAAAGGGAGGTTTAGGCCTGGCAAAGAGCTTTTTGCAAAGTCGAATTGGCAGTTTAAAACTACAACCAGCCTGCAATGGCAGACCTGGGACATGTTTAAGGGGTTACTTAAGTGGGTGGCACAATAGGTGCTGCAGGCCCACTAGTAGCATTTCATTTATCAGCTGTGGTTATATGGTATGCCACTTTACTAGGGACTTACTAGTAAAATAAATATGCCAGTCAGGTGTAAGCCAAGTTTACCAAGGTTAGGGAGTGAGCATAATCACGTTATCATCACTGGTCAGCTGTGATAAAATGCACAGAGTTCTAAGGCCAACAAAAAAGAATTCAGAAAAATAGAAAGGGTGAAGGTAAAATGTTTGGGGGGGTCACCCTGCAGAGAGGGTCAAGTCCAACACATTCATAATATAATAATAGGAGACCAATGATAATGGGAGACAAATGTGTACACAAGTATAGAGTAGTGTAGGGACATTAGAGATTCATGGGAGATGGATCAGCCAATAAATGTAAACAGGAAACCATGGAATACTCACAAAAGATTTCCTTGGAATGTGACACTGAATGCACAACAGTAGCACTCACTCAGACCAGAGACATTCACAAGGGAACACCATTGTGAGCACAAGGAGGGAGAGAGACGCACCCTTTTGGAGGACGGGTGGTCATTTTCACTTTCATTAGGCAGGTGCTTTCTGACAATACTTCTGTGTGAACAGAAGAAGAGTGCTCACTCGAAGTAGTGTGATTCAAAAGAGAGACACAGAGTGCACCATACAAGAGCATGTATTCCTCCCACCTTATGCTTGAGACAGCAGAAGGGGTGAGATTCAGAGGGAAACCTTGGGCGCATGAGGAAAGAATCGTTGTCACACATGAGAGATTCACAAGGGAGACACCACTGTTTCACCGGAATAGAAGACACTTATTCACCCCTAGAGTTTCACAACAGGGAGGAGAATAGAGAAATAAGGTATAGACAAGGGTGCACATGAAGATTGATGACCCAGATTATTTCATATCATTTTGACCAATAGATCCCAAAGGTAAGGATTTTCTACAGAGAGGGGTATTCTTCACGCACGAATTACCACATAGAGGTATTGATTTAGTTCTTACACTAAAGAAAGACAGAAGTCTTGAACTTTTTCTTATCTCTAACAGAGACCGTGAAACTGGGTCCGTTCTTGACTGAGAGTCTGAGGAGGCTGTTGAGTTAATTGGTGTCTGAAGATGAGAGGGCACCTTGAGTAAGTTCTTGAAAACGAATTTCAAGGCAATGGTTAGTTCTTACAAAAGACAAATATGACACTCAAGGGCAAGTGTTTACCAGAGGCCGCTGTTTGTTTAATTCTTGCCCCAAGTACAGAGGGTGCTGTTAGATTAGTCTTACTCCAGATTTAGAGGCTGCTGTTAGGTTAGTTCTTAGCAGAGGTACGATGGGCACTGTTGGGTCAGGTCTAAAACAGGGTGCAGACAACGCTGTTGCATTAGTTTTTATCTGAGGTTTAGAGGATGCTGTTGGGTTAGTTCTTATCACAGATAGAGTGTGCAGTTGGATTGGTTCTTACCAGAGGTATAGTGGCCATTGTTGGGTTAATTTGTACCCCAGATACAGAAGACAATCTTGGATGAGTTCTTATGCCAGGTAGAATGGGTGCTATTGAGTTAGTTCATCTACCAGTTACAAAAGGACACTGTTGAATTAGTTCTTTCCAGAGGTATGTATAGTGGCCATTGTTGGGTTAATTTGTACCCCAGATACAAAAGACAATCTTGGATGAGTTCTTATGCCAGGTAGAATGGGTGCTATTGAGTTAGTTCATCTTCCAGTTACAAAAGGACACTGTTGAATTAGTTCTTTCCAGAGGTATGTATAGAGGGCATTGTTGGATTTTTTCTTACACCAGGTTCACAGGGCGCTCTTGGGCAATTTCTTGTCAGAGGTATAAAGGATAATTTTCTTAATTCTTACCCCAGGGAGTGAGGGCACTTCCAGCATGTGCAATGTTTTGAAGAGATCCTCTGACCTGCTCCAGTTCAGGTCCATTTGGAAGAGCATTCGATGTTAGAAGGGAGCCCCCAGAAGGGTACCGCCTCACTGTCCGTGATGACCCAGAATGCTGCTGTGAGGTAATGGGTACTTCGGTAATTTTTTGAGTGCTGTGGAGAAAAGTAATACACATTTTAATGGGATGCCTACAACAATCTTCTCTCTGTCCTTCGCATAATGACTCTGTCCTGTGCCAATGTACACTTGTTTGTACTCGGACCATTAACGTGGTCTCTATTCTGGATTACCAGTCAACACCTTGCATTCTTGGGCTCCAGTGTCCTTTCAAAGGCCTTCTACCCACACTCTGGACCTAATTGAACAGTCACTAATCTGCATTCAATTACCCTGACATATTTTCTCTATTCTGGGGATTTTTTAATTTCCCAGAACTTTGTGATCTTAACATCCTGTACTAATACTCAATGTCCTGAACCATTTAACCTTCACATTCTGCTTCCTAAGTTACAGGATACTATATTGCATCAATTTACTCTAGTATTCTATTCTCAACTTGGATTATCGCGTTAGACTAATTGAACCTAACAATCTATCTCAGCCCTGGGTCACTGGTGACAGTCTATACTATCTTATACCAACAACCACCTGCATATTTATCTTTCCATGTCACGTAAAGACTATCTCTTCTCCAACATGCATCACAAATTTACCTTCACATCAAACATTTAATACTATCTCTCTCAAGCACAAAATGTTTACTGGTGTAACCCCCAGTGGCTGGAGTACTTGGTACCTTGAATACAAGTCCTCAAATCTAAAGATATTGCCCCACAGAACGACCACTTTCATTTTAGAAAATACATATTATCGCATGATTGCAAATAGTGGGTTTACAAGCTAGCACAAGAACAAGGTTATCTCATCTAACTCTTTTTACATTTTCAATGTAAATGGGGCTTGATATTTTAGCAGCGACATTCTTGAATTTTAGATCCTTTTTTTGAAGTAGAAAATAAAGTAAAGGCTCTTTTACGAAACATTAGAGTCGACACACTAATATCGAAACAGAACGATGTTTATTTTTAAGTCTAAGCAATACATATTTCAGGTAGAGAAGCTGGAAAGAAAACTTTTACAATGCAAAAAGATAAGGTGAACTGGGTGGCAGATACCACCTTTAAAACATTAGATAAAAGACTGCAGTGATTCCAAGAACAGTAAACCACTAAGAGTTATGCAAGTGGGAACACAGGGACTCTTTGAAGTAGATGTAAAAACGAATCAGCATGCTTCCTCGATGGTCTTTAGCATGCCCCTCTTCTAAGGTGTCATGGTGGAGTTTTAAGTGTGATATCTGTGGGATCTTTGAAGGAAGCAAGTTCAGAATGTTTGTGAATGGCATAACCCTCTAAACTCTAAAGTGATGTCTGAGATGTTAACAATATATGTGCATATAATATAATGATTTTAAATTCCATAATTTCAAATTGACAGTATCCATTGAGTAATTTAAACTAGATGTTATGCTATTTCTTAAGTGATAAATGTAAGATGTTGCTACACACACCTCTACTTCTGAATGTCTATTGTGCTTGTGCTACTGTGACAGCAATCCTTCACGTCTCCTTTCCTACTTGTCACCCATATTGAGAATCAATCAGCTTATCAGTGAGGTATGTGCAAAGAAACTAAAAAAGCAAATGTAATGGCATAGGTTAGTCTCGGCCTAACTGTTTGTTAGTAATACAAGGCTGCGGAAGAGCAGCACGTCCTTTCGGGCGATGAAGTTCTGCTTGGCCTGTTTATATCTGGAATCACAACTGAGGCAGTTTTACACTAAAGTTAGCAGGGAGCAGTTGTACTTGTATCTGAGCCAACAAAGAAAGTGTTAAGTTGTATTCACTCTATTCTATGATAGGAAAAGAGGCTTCTAACAGAGTGTATTTGGGGCGAAAGACAACTGCGTGATACTGGAAGAGAAAGGAAGCAACCCAGAATACTAGCAGGAACAAGCATTTGCAATGCAATAGGTCTCGCATTAGGAAAGTTTGAGCATTGGTATTGCGAATTACATTTTTTTTATTTATGTGTTGGTTGTGAAAATAGCTATAGTAATAGCTAAAGTAATAGCTTTGTCATTTACAATGCCAATAGTTTTAACTTTCACAAATGTGACACCTATAGCATTTGCAATGCAATATGTGTTGTATTTTCACGAAAATCCAAGAACAGAAGTGAAATATTAACATTTTTTGGTGACATTTATAAGACAGACGTTATTGTTGTTCGAGTACTTTACGCTGGTGTTTGGATTCCTGTAAATCCCCAGTGTTGCAGGGTGCTTAAGAATTTTGTGATGACAGTGGTACTGTATTCCGGGCTAACTTTGATACTTGCACAAGTGCCACCTTGCCCATGTAACGCTTGTTCCTGAGCCTGAGTGTCTAGCACTTATTGCAGGACTATACCTCTAATCATATTCTGTTTTCTCTTATAACTGCACACTTGTCACTTTCATTTCCTCTGGTGCACTTTTGACTACCTCATGTATTTTGTTTGCTCACAATTTTTACTCAAGTATTTTGTTTGCTCACGATTGTCACTATTACCTTTACTACCTCATGTATTTTTGGTTGCTCATAGTTTTTACTACCTCATGTATTTTGTTTGCTCACAATTGTCACTATTACCTTATGTAAGTAACGTATGTTTTTGCAACCTGTTCTTTTGTAATGTTTCTCATTATGTTTCATTTCTGTTCCTGTTGTGAAGCCTCCGACGCCTTCGGGTAAAGCCGCGCTATATAACAATGCATAAATACATGAATAAATAAATACCGCCTTCGGGTAAAGTCCGCGCTATATAAAAATGCATAAATATATGAATAAATAAATATCGCCTTCGGGTAAAGTCCGCGCTATATAAAAATGCATAAATACATACATAAATAAATACCGCCTTCGGGTAAAGTCTGCGCTATATAAAAATGCATAATTAAATACATAAATAAATACCGCAAAACATCCTCGTTACTCTGCCGGCCTGCGACCAGGAAGTCAGGCAGGCCGGCGCGACAACAGGAAACAGGACCGCGATTGGAGCCGTGCACCGGAGCAGGCAGGAGCCTACCCTCCGCCCCGGTGCCTAACGAGGGAAGACGAGTCCTGCTGCCGGGCCCTGCAGCTGAGGAGAACCGGTGAGTGCGTTGCTGAGCTGCGGGGGGCGGGGGAAGCATGTACGCGCGCGCGCGGGGGCGCCTGTGTATGTGTGTGTGTGTGTGTATGTGTCTTGGAGTGCGTGTGTGTGACTGTGGGGGAGAGGGGGTGTGTGTGTGAGCGAGTGTCTGTCTGCGATGTGTACGGCGCGGGACGCGGACGCGACGTGCGCGCACATGAATCCAGGAGAGAAAAAGCGCGAGCACCCTCTGGTCCGTCATTCCTCCCACAGTGATCGCTACTGGTCTCCAGCTGGATGCATCCTTACGGATGCTTTTCCAGCGAGACCCAAAAAGCAGGTAGAGAACTCACAGCTCAGGGTAAAGACAGCATAGAAGGAGACAGCCTCTACATTGCCCACATGAGGGAGGGAACTACGTGTGCAGGACACAATGCACTTACATTCTACAATGGAACTGGTGCTCCCTAAGACGCCGGGCGCACTACACACACAAACACAACAGGTGACAGGACAGGATTTGTCTATAGGAGTTGAAGCGATTGATATATTTACTAACGGAAAAGACAACATGTCAATAATGTGCGCTGCCAACAGCAGTGAGTGACGCGGGGAGCATGCACCACTTGGCCCACTTATACTAAAGGTTGCTGAGAGATTGTGCTGTCCGTACCTAAAGAGTGGGTTCTGATTTCTAACATGCACTCTTGCCCTGAACCCCGTCCCCACTCTGGAATAGGGAAATGGAAAGTGCACGAAGAAAACACACACATCACTACATGGTACTTTGACCTGGCCTGGGACAAGTTGAGATTTTAGAACCAAAAAACAAAGCTCGTCAGAAACGTAAATTACAAAAAAAAATAATAGTAAAACAACGATGGTGGAAAGAAAACTTACTACATGGAGGAAGTTTAAAGTCCTGATCTTGACAGAGCATACCTGTCCGCTGCTCCCCGGCACCATGCCGCCTCCTCGCCCTTCGTCCCTGGGGCTGAGCACCCCGGGCCGCAGGGCCCCGCCGATGATGCGCTCCTTCATCTCGAGGGACAGCAGCCGGCCCTTGTACATCCACTTCTGCATCTTCCTCACCGTCACCCCAGAGGCCCGGAGGGGGCCATCTGGCCGGCTGCCCATCCCTGAGGGGCTGTGATCGGGGTCTCCAAGCCCTCCCAGCCACTCTTTGTCCACACGTGATGGATGGCCAGCCCCGCTAGCTGCACGCCCCCAGCGCACTGCCTGCTCCTCGGCAGCTGGACACTGGGAGTCCTCCTCCTCCTCCTCCTCCTCACTGTCCGGCCCACCTCCACATTCCTGCCTGTCCCTCGGGCGGGGGGGCAGAGGGCCGTACTGGATGCCGCTGTCAATGAGGGACCTGTGAAGCGGCGGCAGGGCCCCCTCCCTGCCCAGGGTCTCCTCACTTTTGCTCCAGTGGTGGCGGCGCGGAGGGAGGGCCCCTGAGGCTTGGGCCGCAGACTCGCTGTCCGATGCCTACTGGGGGCTGGCCTCGCCGGACGAGCAGTGCGCCCGGGGGGAGGACTGGGTGCAGATGCGGTCCTGGGAGGGAGTGCTCGAGGGGAGGGGGCTCCGCCGCTCCACGGGCAGGTCGTGCATGGCGTGGATCAGCAGGTAGTACGCCTTCTGCAGCTGGCTCCGCAGGCGGTCCGTCTCTTGGGAGACCCCGGCGCTGCCTTTGCCAGCGGGGTCTCCATTCCTCGCGGGGGGGGGGGGCATCCTGTCTGTAGCTAGAATGCTATAGAAAGCTATAACCTAGAATGTAGCTGAGAAATACATATCAAAACATGAAACCTAGAATATAACAGAAGCGTTCTCATCAGTAACGCCCTCTGTACAACACTGTTCTCTACACTGATCTTTTGCTGCAAAACAATATACAAGCTGCACTGGAAACCATTATTTCCGAAGATGTAAATAGAACAGGCCTCTGTGTGCTCATGTGAGACATGTTTATTCATATCACTCATTTATGGAACCTTATTAGTTAAAATGTGTACTGCTTTTCAATTTGTACAACTCAATTCAGTTAGAATGATGTAAAGTGGCTCATAGCATGATAAAAAAATGTACAAACCAAGAAATGTGTATTTTCACTACTAAACTACATGACAGATCACCTATTCAGTGTATATTTTAGTCCCTTGTAATGCACAAGTATCTTTCAGGAATTAACATTATAACATGGATAGAACATGCAAGAAAATGTCACACATAAGCACGCTGCATTCATGGAAATGTCACTCCTATAGCAAAGGAAAACTTTCCAGCTATGCGACTGCTTCGGGCTGGTTCTTTGATGTTTTGCCTGCACGGAAGACGAGTGTGGCGAAAGAAAGCCACCACACATTCAAGGTAGAGGAAGGGTCAATTATGCATGGCAGGATTTATACTATTATTGGAGCACAGATGCAATCCTTTATAGTAGTAGCACATGCACGTGGTGTGTTTAAATAAACCATGTAGTTGACGTTGTTGGAGTTGAATTTCAGCAGCTTGCCTGGAGCGCAATCTACTTCATCGGCTGATTATAGGCAGTAGGCTGCTGCCAAGATGTGCAAACATTTAGGAAGGGGAGATAGCCGTTGCCTAAAGATTTAAACAGCGTGTGTCATGATACAAGTATAGATTGACTGTTACTAGTCTTAATAGCGAGAGCACAGTTCTTAAACACGGTATATGTTACCTTAATTCAGATGTTAAGAGGCAGTCGCGATATGGCGCTTTCTATGTAGTCTTGGTTATTGGGCTTTTAGCTCTTCTGATAAACTGTGGTTGCAGCGATAGTGTTCTGTTCTAGCAGAAAGACGCACAGTGCGCAGAATGAAAGGATAGCCGCTACCTAAAGATTGAAACAGCGTGTGCCATATTATAAATATAAGTTGATTATTACTAATATAGATGATGAGAGCACAGTTTCTAACCACGGTGATATATGTTACCTTAGTTTCGATGTTAGACAGCTGTCATGCTTTCTTAGTAGTATTGCTTGTTAGACACACGGCCGGCAGCGAAATTACGGGCGAGGGGTTTTATGGGAGACGTAGTTTCACTGGATCCTTACGGTAAACTGCGTACAGAGGCTGCCTGTAATTAAGGGAATGGCTATTAGGAATGTATGTTTTTCTATTCTCAGGTGTAGATTAAGGATTTCGATTGATCTTACCTAAAGGGTGTGACAGCCTGGTTCGCTGTATGAGTTCAATGCCGCGTGTGGATATTCAGAGTGACACCCAAGAGTGACCATGTATCTGTATTGAAGGAATCGGGGGGGAAAGGGAGAATTACATACCCGATATTCTAAGTTTATTTTCTCATTCTAACGGGGCTGGTTTGATGTATTTCTGCGCTCTTACCGGCAAAACGAGGCTTCCTCTCACATAGGCTGCATGCGGCGTCTTCGTTTGTTTGAAAAGGTTTGGGCAGGTCAATTGCCGGGCTATTTATGTAAGAGGTCTACCTATTGGTTACGCTTGATGTGTGTTTCTTAAAGGGATACAGTGTTAATACTTCCGGCCGTGTGTCTAACAAGCAATACTACTAAGAAAGCATGACAGCTGTCTAACATCGAAACTAAGGTAACACATATCGTGTGATCGTCCAACATGGCCCCTGAACATGCACGAGAATCGAACCAGAGAAAGGACTGCAGCCTCCGTCTCGAAAGAACAAATCCAAGTACGGATGTCCTGAAGCACATGCAATTCATTAATTTGTCAACAAACGGGGAAACACACGCACCTCTCTCTACACGCATGCCTTCTGATCCGAGCTCAAGGACATTTATGGGAAGTATTTTGTCAAACCATAACGTTCTGGACTGTACCTATTAATAACAAGGTTTTCAATCCCGGGCGGAAGTCAGGCAGGCCGGGGGCGGGACGTGAAGACACACCGGAAGCCCGGGCGGGCTCCCGTGAGGTGAGAGAGCCTCGCACGCACAGAAGGAAGAGACCGCCGCCGCCTGCAACGAGCCCTCGCCTGAAGACAAGTACCGGTGAGTGGGGGCCTTTACTGAGCTGCGAGGGCGGGGGGCATGTGTGTGTGCGTGGGGCGGCGGGGGGCTCTGTATGTGTGTGAGCGTGCGTGTGTGTATGTGTCTTGGAGTCTGTGTGTATGCGTGCGTGTGTGTATGCGTGTGTGATGACTGCGGGGGGGAGGGAGAGAGTGTGTGCGAGCGAGTGTCTCTGTGTGTATGCGCATGCATGCATGTGTGGGGATGTGCACGGCGCGGGAATTCTTGTGAATGTGGACGGAGCCGACGTGCGCGTGCAAGCAGCTGAATCCAGCCGGGGAGAAGCGCGTGCACCTTCTCGTCCGTCCTTCCCTCCAGACAGGTGACTATACGTCTCCGTCCCTGGAAGGCATCCTTTGGATGCTTATTCCAGGGCGAGACCTAAAAATGCATCACAGAAATAGGAATGTCAGCAGGCAAAACCTAAAGACGAAATGGGTCTCTTAGTAGGAAAAGATTAGGGTGGAAAAGGGGATGAAAGCAGACAAAATCCAGGGTGGAAACTGGAATTCTAGGGGCCTAGTTCCAAAGAAATGGTAACAAAGCAGGCAAAATCCAGCGTGGAAATGTGAGTGACTGCAGGCAAAAGGCTGAGGTGAAATTGGAATACTAGCAGGCAAAATCCAGTGTGAAAATACAAATAGAAAATATCAGATGGGGGCGTGGCTTGGATGGTAAAGGGCACAATCGCCTAAATCCGGAGCTCCGTCAGACCCCGGGAATCAGATCGAAATAACCAGAGCAAATTCTACATAAAAAGCCCAACGGAGAAGCGCTGACTAAATCGGAAAGGAACGGGAACAGACAGGTGGCGACAAAACTTATGACGAAGGACCTAGAAGCACAGAAACAACAAGCTTTCCGAAAGTGCACCGAGAAGTTGACTACAAAAACTAAATGGCGCCGAAGGGAGTCGCCGCTGTATAATTGAACTGCCGCAGAGCAGAACAACAAGAACCAGCACCCAATTCCCAGCACATACCTAAGGTCAGTGAGCGGCAGCCGACCACAACAGCGCAACAAACTTACCCCCGCTCACAGCACCAGAAAATATAGGAAACCCAAGCACGGGCAAGCGAAACTGAAACCGACACTCCCCTGGGTGACACCATTTTAGAAGAGGGAAAGAACAACAGCGCCCTAGAGCAGCGCCAGTTCGGGCGATCCGCCGCAGAGCAAAACAACAAACACACATACCTAAAGGCAGGGAGCCGCAACCGACCTCATCAGCACAGCAGAACGACCCCCGCGCGCAGCCCAGGAAACAGAGCAAGCCCAAGCGCGGGCAAGCAAAACCGAAACCGACACCATTTTGAAAGAGGGGAAGAACAGCAACGCCCTGGAACAGCACCAACTCAGGCGATCCGTCGCAGAGCAAAACAGCAAGCATCAGCGGCAAACAAACACATCAGCGCAACAGACTCACGCCAGCTTGCACCACCAAGGAAATAAGGGAAACCCAAGCACGGGCAAGCAAAACCGAAACCCACACACCCCTGGGAGGTGCCATTTTGAATGTGGGTAGGATCGCCAACACCCGAGACGAGCGCCATCTCAGGAGAGGAATAGTCGGGAACGCCTAGCACCAAAAACACACCCGTGGCAAAACTACCGAAGAAAGAGGGCCAATAGAAAAAGAGAAGAGGGAAAAGCTCGTAAACACGAGCGCCTTCGAGGGGTTTGCCACCCGTCCAACACCCACAAGGGGAACAATCGCTGCAAAATAAAGAAATTAACGCGCCAACAATACGAAACCAAAACCACATCCTGAGCGCCACTGAGCGACCAGGTACGCCAGCAAACCGAGCTTGTACACGCCGCTCCAGCGCAGAAATCCACAAGGAAGGCACAAGCGCTGTACGCGCCAACAACGCACAACAACTAAAGAAAAACAGATTAGAGAACGGAGCAGAATCGCCCATAAAACTAAAAGCAGACATCACCAGCACTCTAGACAGTATCCTCATTAAACTGGCCGATGTACTGGCCGATGTACACAACCTTGCGAAATCCACAAAAGAAACAACAGACAAGATTGAATTAGAACTAGCAGCAATAAGGGCAGACGTCCATGCAACGAACAATAAGATAGAAGCGGTGGAACAAAGAGTAAGTGACATTGAGGACAGATCCCAACTTACAGGGAAGGCCATAGGTAACATTGCCAAGGCAACGGCCGAACTACGCAGACAAGCAGCAGAGTTCGAAGATCGCAACAGGAAAGGCAACATAAGAATACTAGCAGCGCCAGAGGGAGAGGAAGACAAAGCCGGATCAAGCGTTACACTCATACAGGACCTCATACCTCCAATTCGACAGCCCCATCGAGCTGGACAAGGCGTACAGAGTCCCGGCCAGCAGACAAGCCATCAGAGCCGGTCCCAGACCGATACTATGCAAATCTATGAGATCCCACCAAACGGACGCCATCTTTGGAGTAGCGAGGAAGAACCCCAACCTACTATGGAACGGTCACAAAATCATCCTGACGCAGGACTACTCTAAACCCACAGTGGACATTAGAAAAGGTTTTCTAGCCCAGAGAGACAAGCTGAGAAGAGAAAACATAACCTTCTCCTTTGCAGGTCCCACAAGATTCAGAATATACAACAAGGGGGTCAGGCTAACTTTCGAGGATCATGGGGAACTGGCACGATATCTACAGGGCCCAGCGTCACAGGACATTGAAGCTTCAGTACCGACGGCCAAGAGAGGAGCATCACCGAATCCACACACGGACTAAGGCATAGCGGCCAGAAATAAGAAGCCAAAACACAAAGAAACAAGCCCCCACAACTACCACTCAAATCGGACTTTCCACGCCAAAGAACTGCAACAAAACCTACCTCAGATTGACGTGACTTCTCCACAGAGCTATATATCCTTTAACAATATCACAATGAGAGTTAATGTCAGAACGATACAGACTACCTCAGACCCATAATCCCGGGGTCAAGACGGGGCGGAGGGGACCTTGCTGTCTCACGCCCACAGTACAAAGCAGTAGTAAGGGAGGGAGGGGAGGGAGGAGGGACTCGAAGGAGGGGTGAGGGGGGATGTTCGACCCTGTATGTCTGGTCATGTCAAGTTTTGTTTGTCAAGTACGTCCTGTCCATGTCTTCGACGCAGCATTGCCAACACCTTGGATAGACCACCGTCAACACTGAGAACACCGGATCACACACATGCAGCAAGCCCAAAGCACAGCTAGGGTTAGGCTATTCACAGAGATATTAGACACAGCGTTTAGCAGTATTAAAAATGACGCAGTCTAATAACAAGACGCTGTCATCAGACCTTAAGATCATCTCCCTCAACGTCAAAGGCCTTAACCATCCTATCAAGAGGAAAAAGGTACTTGACTACTTAGCCAAGACCAAAGGGGACATAATCCTGCTACAAGAAACCAAACTCTCTACAGAGGAAGCAGGCAAACTCAGTGCGAAGTGGATTGGTCAGGTTGCCTGCTCGCCGGCGGTGGGTAAAAAGAGAGGGGTCATCACCCTGACCAACAGCAAATCAAACATAAAGATAGTGAAAGCAGACTTCTGACCACGCAGCTTAAAAGAGGAGATGAGACAATACTAGTGATAAACATCTATGCACCAAACACCGACGACACTCCATTCTGGGAGGGGGTAACGAAGGAACTAGAGACCAACAACTCGAACAACATGACGGTGTTGGCGGGTGATTTCAACATGGCGTTAGACCAAACGCTCGACAGGCAATCAAAAACCCAAGCACGCACCACAACATCCCACAAGACTCTAACGAACATATGCAGCAGATTCAACTTAGCGGATCCGTGGCGACTACAACACCCCGACACCAGAGACTGCACCTTCTATTCGAACCCACACAACTCATACAGCAGACTAGATTCTCATATCAGGAACACACACGCACCTAATAGAACACACAGATATAGCTGCCAGAACCATATCGGACCATGCTTGCATAAGCCTACACCTCACAGGAAGACACAATGAACACACAACCTGTAGATGGCGACTTAACTTCACTACCATAGCCAAGCAAGAGGATAAGAGTAAAGTCCAGAACGCCACTGATGAATACATCAAAAACAATGACACACCAGACGTAGACCCCAAAACCTTGTGGGAAGCACTCAAAGCAACCATCAGAGGTGTATTAATAGAAATAAAGGCCAGAAGAGATAGGCCCAACTGTCCCAGCTGGAAAAAGAAATCAAAAGGCTAGAGACACGACACATAGGAGACACCACTAACCAAAACATATTGACGGAACTTACATAAAATAAATACGATTTCAATCTTATTCTAAGCAAACGGGCAGGGCTATGGATAAAGAAGTACAAAGAGATAAACCTATGTGAAGCAAACAAGGCCGGGAAAACACTAGCATCATACCTCAAGCACAAGCAGAGACAACACTATATCACAACAATCACAGACACCAGTAACAAGACTCACACCCACCACAAAGACATCGTCCACAGGAACACCTTCCGCATCACGACCGACGCCAACGACTCCTTTGCCGCAGCTGAACATCTCCACTTCCAGATTCACACCAACCCTAAGACGACCCTCAGAGGCACCCTCGTCTACAGACCCCCGGGACCACGCACACAAATCAGCGAAGACATCACAGACTTCATCAGCCCGCACGCCCTTCCCTCCACTGACTACATCCTCCTCGGGGACCTCAACTTCCACCTGGAGAACAACAAGGACCGCAACACCACCGCCCTGCTGGAAAACCTCGCCAACCTCGGACTCAAGCAACTGGTCAACACCCCCACCCACTACGCCGGCCACACGCTTGATCCCGTCTTCTCTTCCAGCAAGTACATCACCTTCAGCCACGCCACCGGACTCCACTGGACCGACCACAGCTGCTTCCACTTCAGCTTCAAAAGATCCACGACCCACCACCACCCGCAACAGGTACCTCACAGGAATTGGAGCAAGATCACCGCAGACCAGCTCACCACCTCCCTCAGCCAGAGCCCACCCGCCAACACAACGGACCCCAACGAAGCAGCCCGCAACTTCACACAGTGGCTGACCGCCTGCGCCGACGACCTCGCGCCACTAAAGAACCCTCTCAGCAGACCCAGAAGCAAGAAGGCATCCTGGTTCACCGACGACCTCAAGGACTCCAAGAAGACCTGCCGCACCCTCGAGAAAGCCTGGCTCCTCGACCGGACCACCGACAACATGACCGCCCTCAAACACGCTACCCGCAAGCACCACCAGCTCATCCGCACCACCAAGAAGAAATCCCTGAAGGAACGACTGGACAACAACGCCCACGACAGCAAAGAGCTCTTCACTATCATCAAGGAGTTCTCCAACCCCAGCACCGGCACCAACGACATCACTCCATCATAAGACCTCTGCGACTCCCTCACCTCGTTCTTCCACGGCAAGATCGCCGACATCCACAACAGCTTCGGCGCCCCACCCATGCACCCAACCGTCGAACCAACGCCCCCCACCGCCACCCTTCGCACCTGGACCACGGTGACCACCGAAGACACAGCCCGCACGATGAACACCATCCACTCCGGATCACCGACCGACCCCTGCCCACACCACGTCTTCAACAAGGCCGACTCCACCATCGCACCCCAACTCCGGAACATCATCAACGCCTCCTTCAACACCGCCACCTTCCCGGAGAGCTGGAAGCACGCCGAGATCAGCGCCCTCCTGAAGAAACCTACAGCGGACCCCACCGGTCTCAAAAACTTCCGCCCCATCTCGCTCCTCCCTTTTCCTGCTAAAGTCATCGAGAAGATCGTCAACAGACAGCTGACCGCCTTCCTCGAGACGAACGGATCCCTCGACCCCTCGCAGTCCGGCTTCAGAGACAACCACAGCACCGAAACCGCCCTCATCGCAGCCACCGACGACATCCGGACCCTGCTCGACAGGGGGGAAACAGTGGCCCTCATCCTCCTGGACCTCTCCGCTGCGTTCGACACGGTCTGCCACCGCACCCTAGTCCAGCGCCTCAGCAACATCGGTATCCAAGAGAAGGCACTGGAGTGGATCATCTCGTTCCTCGCCGGAAGAACACAAAGAGTCCGCCTCCCCCCGTTTCGCTCCGAGGCCACCGAAGTCATCTGCGGCGTCCCGCAAGGATCTTCACTCAGCCCCACCCTCTTCAACATCTACATGAAACCTCTCGCAGCCATCACACGCCAGCACAACCTCAACATCATCTCTTACGCCGACGACACCCAGCTGATCCTCTCCCTCACCAGAGACCCAGACACCGCCAGAACCTGCCTACACGAAGGGATGAAAGACGTCGCCGAGTGGATGAAGGACAGCCGCCTGAAACTGAACTCGGACAAGACGGAAGTCCTCATCCTGGGATCTTCGCCCTCCGCCTGGGACGACTCCTGCTGGCCCCCAGCCCTGGGCACCGCACCCAAGCCAACCGACCACGCACGCAACCTGGGCTTCATCCTGGACCCCTCCCTCTCGATGACCAGACAAGTCAACGCCGTCTCCTCATCTTGCTTCAATACACTGCGTATGCTTCGCAAGATCTTCCGCTGGATCCCGACCGAGACCAGGAAGACTGTCACCCAGGCACTCGTCACCAGCCGACTGGACTACGGAAACGCCCTCTACGCCGGAACCACAGCCAAGCTACAGAAAAGACTCCAGCGCATCCAGAACGCCTCCGCCCGACTCATCCTGGATGTCCCCCGACGCAGCCACATCTCCAGCCACCTGAGGAACCTGCACTGGCTCCCCGTCGACAAGAGGATCACGTTCCGGCTCCTCACCCACGCACACAAGTCTCTCCACGACCTGGGCCCCAAGTACCTCAACGACCGCCTGACCTTCTACACGGCCTCCCGCCAGCTACGGTCCACCAGCCTCGCCCTCGCAGCCGTACCACGTATCCGAAGAGCCACCGCTGGAGGAAGATCCTTCTCTTACCTGGCTGCCAAGACTTGGAACTCCCTCCCCATCCACCTTCGGCTGACCCAGGACCATCTCGCCTTCAGGAAACAACTCAAGACCTGGCTGTTCGAGCAGTAGCATACCCCTCCCTCCAAGCGCCTTGAGACCCTCCCGGGTGAGTAGTGCGCTATACAAATGGCATGATTGATTGATTGATTGATTGATTGATTGATACACACCTTCACAGAATTTTACAAAGAGCTATACAACAAAGATGAGAACATAGACACTGAAGGAACAAAGACCTACCTTGAAAACCTAAACTTACCTAAGATATCGAACGAAGAAGCACTGGCGTTAGGCCAAGACATCAAAACCCTTGAAGTTAGGTAGCCATTAAGGGCCAGATGTAGGTAATTCGTATTTACCGATTCATAAATACCTAATTTTACCGATTCGGTATTTATGAATCGGTAAATATGAAGGTGTGACATGTAGGTAAAATCAGTAATTGAATTACCGATTCTGTAAAAATCGGTATTTACCGAATCGGTAAATACCGATTCGGTAATGCCCATTGATTCCTATGGGCATTGAAGCCCATAGGAATCAATGGGCATTACCGAATTGGTATTTACCGATTCGGTAAATACCGATTTCAGCAAGGGTGCAGGGGGTGTCACTTTGACACCCTCTAGCACCCCAAATACTGGCATGTGTGCCATGTGTCAGACAGACATGCCCTAAGGGCACGTCTGTCTGTCACATGGCATAGGTGTGCATGCACACATGTGCATGCACACCTGGATTCGGTATTTTACCACCCAATTGGATTGGGTGGTAAAATACCGAATCTGTAAGGCCTTAGGGACTCTGAAGAGTCCCACCTACATCCCGAAGTTACCGAATCGGTAAAATTACCGATTCGGTATTTTACCGATTCGATAAATTTATCGAATCGGTAAATTTAGCCCCCTACATACCAAATACCCATTTACCGGTCTGTAACGTCCGAAATCGGGTGTTACCGGTCGGTAAATGGCCTCCTACATCTGGCCCTAAGAGCCTTAAAGACAACAAGGCACCGGGGTCAGACGGATACACAGCACCATTCTACAAATCCTTCCAGGACCAACTAACACCAATCTTAACAAAAGTCTTTAACCACTGCGGGGAGAAAGGGGAAGTCACGGAGACAATGTCTCAGGCCAACATCATAGTCATCCCCAAAGAAGGCAAAGACGCACAATGGCCAAAAAATTACCGGCCAATTTCACTCATTATCCTAGACTGCAAAATATATGCCAAAATACTAGCTACAAGACTCAATAGACTGCTCCCACAGCTAATAGGAAACACACAGGTAGGATATATGAAAACACGAATGTCAAGTGACAACACGAGACTCCTCTGCCAAATCACTGAGTACAGCTCGAATTCATACAACTCGGCAGTTGCAATCACGCTCTATGCAGAGAAGGCCTTCGACAGAGTCTCCTGGCACTTCCTAGAACAATGCATGCAGGCTAACAACCTGGGAGACAACTTCACAAAGAAGGTCATGGCCCTTTACAAAAACCCCAAAGCACAGATAGCTATCAACGGCACGACCTCAGCCCCTTTCGACCTACAAAGAGGGACCAGGCAAGGCTGCCCACGATCCCCACTGCTGTTCCTACTAGCGTTAGAACCACTGATCAGAGACATCATTGCAAATGAGAACATAGCAGGTATAACAATAAACAACACCACAGCCAAACTAGCTGCCTACGCAGATGACCTATTAATCATAACAGAAGACCCAGCCAAGTCCATACCCGCCCTCATGAACACCATAGACACCTACGCATCCCACTCCGGTTACAAACTAAACAGAGAGAAGTCAGAGTGTATGCCTCTGAACATACACACAACTAAAGAGGCACTGGGCAACTCAGGGCTAGCATGGCAAACGAGATCCATCAAATACCTAGGCATCAACTTCGGGATGAACCTTAAAAGCACCCTAGAACAGAACGAGAAAAACACCTTAGACAAGATAAAGGACTGCTCAAAAACTGGTCGCCCAAATATATCACCTGGTGGGGAAGAATAGAAACAGTCAAAATGATGATCACCCCAATAGTCAACTACCTAGTCAGCATGCTTCCCTTAGCACTAACTAACGACTTCCACAAGAAAACAGACCAAACTCTTAACAACTTCATCTGGAGAGATAAAAAACAGAGAATAGGCCTCGCAAAACTGAGATTAAAGAAAGAACAAGGGGGACTTAATGTAGCAGACCCCAGAACCTTCCTGATGGCAGCGGTAGCCAGGCAGGGGATGCACTAGGTGCTCAACAACCAACAATACACTCCGACCTGGCTATTACTAGAAAAAACCATCCTAGGCAACACCGATCCACTCGCTCTCCTAACCACCAACAAAAAGGCACTAAAAGGGAACCGGATATTCAAAATAAGAAAACAAGTTCTCCTCAAGGTAGACCAAAGACTAGAGATAAGCATAAAAAACTCCTTATGGGTAGCACTCTGGACAAATCCCAAAATCAAATACAGAGTCAGACCCCTTGACATAACAACATGGAAACAAAAGGCCTCTCGCACCCAGCTCAGATGGAGGAGAAGGGAATGCCCCTCACGTTCAACAACATGAAAGAAAATCATGCCCTCCCTGATTTAGAGCTGTACAATTTCCTGGTGATTAAAGCAGCCATCACAAAAGCAAATCTAGATAGGCAGACCCCATCAATATTCCAATACATGGAAAACATAAACTAGACCGGCCACCAGGTATCACAGCTGTACAAACTCCTCCGCACAGCTTCCACAAAACTCAACGCCAAAAACACAGAATACTGGGAAACACAGATAGGCTCAAAACTGACAGAACAAGAATTACAGACCATATGGAGGGCCCCTACACGCAACATAATATCACCAGTACTAGCCCAAACAAAATTCTGAGTGCTGCACCAAGCATACTGGACACCAGTTAAACTAGCAAAGCTAGGCCTAAGAGAGAACAACTGATGCTGGAATTGTGACAGAGAAATAGGGGACCTAGCCCACCTTATCTTCCACTGCAGCAAGGTCAGCAAATTCTGGAAGAAGGTGTTCGACTATATCAATAAGGTCCTAGGTTGCACCCTGAAACAAGAATTCAGTACTTTAGTCACAGCATACATCAACACAGACGTTGACTCACAACAAGACAGAAACCTCCTTGACTTCCTCCTCACCAGTGCAACAAAAACAGTATTAGCCAAATGGAAAGACACCACCAAGGCCACCTTTAAACAATGGCTGAACTGGGTGACGTACGTAAGAGGGGCAGACTCAACTACACTAAGACACACACCCTGGAGAAAAACTAACAGAGAGATGTGGTCATCTTTAGATAGCTTCCTTGACCCGCACAAACCACCATAGACAGCAGCGAGAAAGCTAAGATCGAGAACCACCCACAGTGTTCGACGGTCGCTCCACAACCTTCAGCCGAACGCCTATATGTTATATGTATACGTTATATATGTTATAACCAAGCTCATGACTGAAAGACGATGGACATGTCAAACGAACACCCAAGAACCAACAACCAAACGCTTTTATGCAATACGTATATACCAAATGAATCAGCGAAATGTTCTAAATGTTATATGTATATTTGTATCCTGTCAAATAAAAAAACAATAAAAATATATAAAATAAAAAAAAGGTAATAACAGATGAGAAAGTGGAACAGGCAGGAATTCGAAGTTACTGATCACATAACACATAGGAATATTGAGCCCAACTTCAGGGTCATAAAACCACAACATATCCAGTTTTCCAAATTTTTATAAAAGAGGGACTACGGCATGGTGGAAAAGAGGAGGTATGAAGGTCAGCAAACGAGAACACTTCGGAGAGCAGGCCTGCTCGAGGATGCGTGATAAGAATGCCAGCATGGCATTTCCAGAACAGGAAAAGAAATACTAGGAGGACCACATACTTTCAAATTTTAACTTGAAGGTAAACATTAGAGTACCAGCAAGCATCATTCAGGAAAGCGAAAAATACAAGCAGAAAATGGAAATATCTGCAGGATGAATATCATAGTACTATGAGACATCTATACAGATAGGCCAAGCAGTGGGTGTGTAGTTGGAATGCCAGAATGCAAACTCAAAATACATTGGGATTCTCAGTATGCTAATCATGTGTAAAGCTGGAAACGGCCCTGGCAGAAATCAAACGCTGAATAGATCTAGTACTCAGTTAACAAAAGCACCTCCTGATGAAACTACACTGAATTTAGGCTAGGGCGAGATACCTTATAAGGAAAGTGCTCATAAAGCTCAGGCATCTCTGGTTCGTTCACAATTCCCAGATCTGGCACTCTAGACTTGAATCAGGGTCTGATTCATAATTTGGAAGGAAGTGTTCACTGAACCCAACCGCCACGCCAACACAAGCTCTTGGCTTGTAATGACAGAAGAAATAACAACTTCAAGCGCGGGCAAGGGCAATGAATGAAGGCAGCTCTGTACCACTGCCAGCAAAAGACTCTTGAGTACTGCCAGACTCGCACTGGACTCCTGTCAGACACACTAGAGCGAAGAAATGAAAGCCAAACTACCCTGCACAAGCAACAAAGGCGGAAGCACGCACCCAAGACTGTGTTGGGGCATAAACAGTGCTTTAAATGGAAAATGAGAAGTGCCGGTACTCACTAATTAGACTGGATGCGCCGGTAGGGGCGTCTCTGGGGCGTGGCTATGAGCCAGGAATGTAACAAAAGACACATAAGTAAGCTTTAATGCAAATGTTCTGATAGTCATGTAACATACTTGGACGCCCATGGGCCAAATTCGCGCAATATCAAACTGCCTCTTTACATGGGAGACATGGCAAGCATCAGCTTCTATGTCATAGGTGCAGGGCCTAATTTTTGGCAGTTTGAGATTGCGCGAATTAAAGCCACCCTTTTTTTTAAGCATCACTGATTAAGTGAGTTGCCCAGAATCACAGGGTGCTGAGCCGACGTCGGCGTCTCTGGCCACATCCTCAATTCAATTCTTCACCTTTATTCGGTCAAAAATATATTAGACCATAAAAGCACATTTGGCAATGACAAACACATATAGTAATAAAACAGTACATTTTCAATCCAATTTCATTAATATTTCCTTATCACTAAAATATACATATATAATATTTAAAGGAATGCAAAAAAATTAAAAATCATGTATCATATATAGAACCAGTTCATTCTGGCACATCCTCACTCTGATGCCAATTAGAACCTATCACTGCAGGAGCACCCCAGTGCAGGAATACACTACCCATTGCCTGCCAGAGCACACATAAACACGCTCCATCTGAAAGGGTCATTATCAGTAGTTTTTGGGTTGCACGTACCCATACTTCAGGGCCTGAGCGCTGCTGCTTCTGGGAGTACCGGTACTCTCCTTGCCCAAAAACAAGTTTCAGTAGTCAGGGGGAGAAAACTGAGAAGTGCTGGTACTCAGTACCGGTGAGTACCGACCCATTTAAAACACTGGGCATAAAGACCCACTTACAAGCATGATCCAAATCATAAGAGCATATTCAGATGGCATAAACATACATAAGTTAAAAAAAAATGAACATTGTTGCAAGCTTAAACATGGGTAAACTCATATAAAAAAGGCAATGACAGTATCACACCCTCAAACACAGACTCCCAATGCACTTATTCACATACAGAAATATGAATGTAGTCATGCACACTTCAAAGAAACATATTCATTGATTGAGCTAAATACATGCATATATATACCCCAACAAAAATACATCTGTTCACACACCTAACCACCAATGACTACAATGACATACTGAAGTATGTCAGATACACAAATATCAATTCACACACACACCTCTAACACGCAAATACAAGGACAAAGACACAAATGCATGCATAGTCACAAATACAGACACTCAAATATGCGCTTAAGCACTAGCATTCACAACACCCATTAAAACAGAACTCCCGATTACACACTATCAAAATCCGATAAACACAGAAATCCATATACACACTCACACACCAACAAATAAGCAACTGTCGCACAAACAAACACATAAACGTAGATACATTGCAAGTTGGCCTACCTTTGTTTAAAAAAAAACCTGTAGTTTAACAAAACGTAACTGGCATGTATGACATCATTCTCTCTAGTTATAAGTTCCCAAGAATGAGTAGCCAAAAACATTTTATACTTGAAAAATAAAAATATGAAAACACGCATGAAGTAAGGCGATATATTACTAAAGCAACACAATACACAATTATACATTCAGTAACACAAACAAAAACTTAAGTTGCAGGGAGGGGATACTTACGATACAAAACCTAAAAGAAGCCAAAATACAATGTCACAGATGAGATCATACAAGAAATGATCAATGTCGCTGGTGGCAGTGCCTAGCACATTGCCACAGGGATCTTATCATTAGAAGCAAAGTGCAGGCAGAATATGTTATTGTTTAAATGGAAAGAGTATGTGAAGTATGGTAATGCTTATAATGCTTAACGATATGTAAGAATATTAAAATGAATGGTTGTGAGCACCATAACTAGACCAGAGAGAACGGTAACTAGAAACTGAATCTGCTGGAATCAAAAATGACTCTAAAATTCATTATATTATGGATATTTATATGTAGGGAACACAATGAGATGATAAACGGACCACCGGCCAAGAGATCTGGGCTGAATCCATTGTTCTTTTGCTCAGTATGTCGCCCCAGTTTGGACCCAGCCTATGTAAATTAGTCTTGACCCTGTTCCCCATGGGAACAGTGCAGCCCAAACTGCCAGGCCCCCTCCCTGGACCGGAAACTAGCATCCTGTGACCGGTTCTGAGGTATCACCCCTCATCAGCCTAGTTAACTTGAATCCAGTGGCACAGTTAGCAAGATACCCACGTCTGGACATACCCTTGGACACTAAGGGTGAACATACCAAACACAACAAGATGACGATCGGAGTGTTGAAACTTTTGAACCACTCACCCAAAGTTAAGAGATCTGGGTTGAATCATCGTTCTTTTGCTCACTATGACACCCCAGTTTGGACCCAGCCATATGCAAATCAGTCTTGACCCTGTTCCTCAAGGGGACAGTCCATCCCGAACTACAGGCCAGGTCTTCCCTGGACAGGAAACAAGAATCCTGGGACCGGTTTCTGTGTATCACCCCTCATCAGCCAGGCTAACTTGAATCCAGTGGCACTGCGATTAAAGGACCCATGTCTGGGCATACTCTTGGCCACTTAGAGCGAACATAGCAAATACAACAAGGTGATGGACGGAGTGCATAACATTTCAACCACTCATCCCCAGTTAAGAGATCTGGGTTGAATCCATTACTCTTTTGCTCACTATGCCACCATAGTTTGGACCCAGCCATATGCATGTCAGTCTTTACCCTGCTCCTCATGTAAACAGTCCAGCACGAACTGCCAGGCCAGGCCCTCCCTCGACCGAAAACAAGCATCCTGGGACCAGTTTCGGGGTATCTTCCCTCATCAACCAGGCTAACTTGAATCCAGCGCACAGCAAGCAAGGAACCCATACTCGTCTGGGCATACCCTTGGCCACTAAGGGCGAACATTGTAAACACAACAAGACAAGGGACGGAGTGTTGAAACTTTTTAACCACTCCCCCTAGATCAGGAGATCTGAGTTGAATCATTGTTCTTTTGCTCACTGTGCCGCCCCAGTTTGGACCCAGCCATATGCAAATCAGTCTTGATCCTGTTCCTCATGGGAGCCCGAACTGCCAGCCCGAACTGCCAGGCCAGGTCCTCCCTGTATCGGAAGCAAGCATTCAGGGACCGGTTTCGGGGCATTACCCCTCTTCAGCCAGGCTCACTCAAATCCAGTGGCACAGAAATCAAGGGACTCACCTCTGGGCATACGCTTGGACTCTAAGGGTGAACATAACAAACACAACAAGATGATTAGCAGAGTGCCAAAACTTTTCAACCACTCACCTCAAATCAAGAGATCTGGGTTGAGAGTCCATCATTCTTTTGCTCACTATGCCACCCAAATAGGTACCCAGCCATATGCAAATAAGTCTTGACCCTGCTCCTCATGGTAACAGTCCTGCCCGAACTGCCAGGCCAGTTTCTCCCTGGAAGGGAAACAAGCATCCTGGGACCGGTTTCAGAGTATCACTCCTCATCAGCCAGGCTAACTTGAAACCAGTGGCACAGCGAGCAAAAGGTCAATGTCTGGGCATACCCATGGCCACTTAGGGTGAACATAGCAAACACAACAAGATGATGGACAGAGTGCTGAAACTTTTCAACCACTCATCACCAGTCAAGAGATCTAGGTTGAATCCATCATTCTTTTGCTCACTACTCCAACACAGTTTGAACCTAGCCATATGCAAATCAGTCTTGACCTTGCTCCTCATGGGAACAGACCTGCCCGAACTGCCAGGCCAGGTCCTCCCTTGACCGGAAGCAAGCATCCTGGTACCGGTTTGGGGTATCACCCCTCATCAGCCAGGCTAACAAGAGCTGTATCATGAGAGCAGCCTGGAAAGCACACCTGAGAAAGAACCAACCCAGCGCCGTCCTGTAGCATGAAATAGTGGATCCATATCATTTACAGATTTACACAAAGTTTACAGCTCTGGAATATCTAGCAATTCATGTCCTTTACATTTCTACAAATACAAGCTGGATATCTTCAATTTTAAGTGCTGAGTGGGATGTGTTTTTAGGACCACTTATCAGATAGAACCTGTTTTCGTCAGCATTTTTTAAATTCCAACGCAAATGGCCACCACTTTGTGCAATTGCTGAGACATAGACAGTTCATGATCAAGGACAACACCCAGATTTCTAATCTCAAGCGAGATTGGCAAGGGCCTTCTCAAGGTCTTCCCAAGGCCCAACGGTCACCAGTCATTCGACCCGCTGCCAGTCTGTTTCCAGAAGAAAATTACTTTGGTCTTGTCAGAGTTGAGTTGGAGGCAGTTTGAGGCCATCCCTGCTGCAACCACCCTCATGCAAGCTAGTAGCCTCCCTTAAAATTCAGAGGCTTTATCAACTAACTGTAATCTGAGTGTCATGTGCGTATGAGATTGTCTCAAAACAAAATGAGTGGATTAACTCAAACAAAGGGAGCATACATATGTTAAAGAGTGTGGGGCTCAAGGCAGAGCACTAAAGCAACCCATATGAAAACATGCAGTCACAACTGGAGTGAGGGACACTGCTTTTCTTCTCTCAGCCAAAAAAGATGCAAGTAACTTTTAAGTTCTGACACATCCCAATTTGACGCAGTCGCTATAATAAAGTGTGAGATAGTGTTGAATGCTGCCGAGCGGTCTGAGAGGATCAGGGAAGCCAAGCCTCCCTGTCTAGCGTCATTCTCACATTTGTAATGAAATAAAATGGGTTCTTATAAAGCGCATGGCTACACGGAGTCGTCCCAGGGCTGTAGCAGTGACCAAAGAGCGAGCCCGTCTCTACGGGAAAAGCCAGGTCTTTAAATGTTTTCGTAATGTGAGCTGGTTGGGTTCTTTGCGGAGGATCAGAGGGAGGGCAATCCAGAGTTTAGCGGCGTTGTAGGAAAGAGCCGTCCCCCGCTTCTGCCTTTCTTGATCGAGGGTGTTACTGCTAGGTGAAGCTCATCTGAGCGTAGTCTTCTGTTGGCTCTGTGGGGGCGGATAAGATTTTTGATAATAGGTGGTCCGGTTCCTCTCAGAGACTTATGAGCTATACACAGGGCCTTGAAATGGATCCTTTCCTGCACCGGGAGCCAATGGAGGGCACGCAAGGAAGGTCTTGCTGAGCAGTGATTGGAGGTCCCCATAAGCAGCCTTGCAGCCGAATTCTGCACGATCTGTAGTGACTGATCATGATTGCTGAGCTGGGGGCGCCTAAGTAGAGGGCATTACCGTAGTCTATTTGGGACAGAATTAGGGCTTTGACTAGCAGTTTTTTGGCTTGGATGGGTAAAAGGGGGAGCACCTTGCATAGCATTTTTAACAGCCCATAGCACAATGCTGCGGTCTTCCTGGCTTGGGTTTTAAATGAAAGTTCTTGGTCTAACCAGACGCCAAGACTTTTGATCTCTGTTTTAGGGGATGGTGCTGGGCCAATACAGGATGGGCACATGCTGTTTGATTTAAAATGTAAGTGGGTGCCTAGCAGCAGCAGTTCTGTTTTCCCACCATTGAGCTTTAGATGAGATAGGCTCATCCATATTGCCACTTCTTCGAGGCAAAAACAGAGGTCGGTGGGCCTCTTGTCGCTCTGGTTGAGTGCGACAACAAGCTGAGTGTCGTCAGCGTATGCCACTGTGTAGATCCCAAAGGGGGTTGATATCCGCCAGTGGGGACATATAAATATTAAAAAGGGTTGGGCTCAAGGAGGAGCCCTGAGGGACTCCACACTGGAGGGGGACGGGTTTGGAGCGGATGTTGCCTTCAAAGACCTGGAATTGTCTGTCTTCCAGAAAAGATTGGAGCCAAAGTAAGGCGGTCCCGGACACACCAATGCTCCTAAGACGGTACTTCAAAGTTTGATGGTTCACCGTGTCAAAGGCTGCACTCAGGTCGAGGAGAATTATGGCAGCAGAGCCTCCTGCGTCCAGGATCTTCCTTGATTCTTCCACAACCGTTAGTAGGGAGGTCTATGTACCCTGGCGGGGGTGAAAGCCCATCTGTGAGGGGTGGAGCAGGTTGTAGGACTCAATGAATGTGGAGAGTAGATGATTGACATGTTTCTCTGCAGTTTTGCTGCTACCCGGGACCAACGAAATGGGACGGTAGTTGCCCAAGTCCGCCAGATCCAAGTCCGTTTTTTTTTTAGCAGAGCTTTTATCATTGCCTTTTTCCACTCCGGAGGGACTATTCTTGACGCGAGGGAGGCATTAATCAGACCCATGAGAACAGGGGCAATTGTGGGTAACACCAGTTTTAAGATATTGGGTGGCGCAGGGTCAAGTGGTGATCCAGATTTAACTGAGGAGAGAATGGCTGAAAAGGACTCATTGGTCAGCGGAGCATAGGATTCCAGGAGATGTTTATTTTGGCGCTGGCTAAGGTCTGAGGTGGATCTTGTTGTATCACTGTAGTGTAGCTCCTATTTTCCCAATAGGCTCTGCGCATTGGAATAGTGCCTACAGCAGTAAAGGCCTAGGCCAGACGTTAACTAGGTCTACTACTGTCGATACTAGACTTAATTTTTGGGTTTGCCAGCTAAGCTCAGAGTTCGCTAGAAACTTTCTCGAATGTTCAAGGAAGGATTAACTCCCCTGATTAGACAAGAAGGGATTTAGTTTCTGTCAACCATAGAACATGACAACTTTGCTCTCCCCTAATCAAGAGTCAATCTCGAGAGTCGTGTGAGCACAAGGCAATTATTTTACTCAGTCAGTACGTGCATTCTTAGTCTCATCAGAATGTAGAGAAAAGGAAGAGACGGGCGTGTTCAATAAAAGATGTTATTTATTGATCAGTCTCTTTTCTCGTACAAGAGAAATGGATCGATATTATTGCAATACTTATAGTTAAGTAAAGTGCATACATTAGAAGCAATAGTATAAAATAATACTGTAAAAACATTGATATGGTTTCTGAGCCATATGATGTTTAAAATGAATAAAATATATTTACATACACATATACATTTGACTAAACGTACTCAACTGGTGTTTCTAAATACGCCTACCCCGTGTACCTGACCTAAGTCTAATGCGTGGGCGGGAATAGAAAGTTACAGTTTAGTTTAAGTTTGTTTTTGCCAAGTGAATAACTAAAGAATTCTCTAGGAGGGGTTATTCAGTTCTGTACCTGGAATTTAGGATGAATGAGGAATGGTATCTCTTTCTCTGCTCTCGATATTCCAGGCTGCCTGCGAGGGCTGCCCAGAAGCGCCGGTGCTGGGTCTCTCGGCTTGAGATAGCAGCGCGTCTCTCAGCGCGTCAGGAAGGCGGGGCTGCTGGCTGCGGGGTCTGCTTCTGCTCTCGGCTTCGGCAAGTATGGCTGCTCCGTCTTGTCACCACGCGTGTGTTTGCATAGGGCAAGGTCGGCAATATTTATACCTTAAAGGTGCCGGGATTGACGTAAGGATGGACATAGGTACGTCAATAAAGATGTCATACGACTTGCTCGTTAGCACATTCTTTACTAAAGTTCTCTGTGAAATCAAAACAATGGCCGCACGGATTATCCAGGTTGTCATAGGTTTGATTTGTTATGAGAACGTCGTATGCCTTATCAGGGGCTGGAGGAATATCGCTTGTCTAATTAGATCTCAAGCGTTATGACCTAATCAGATAACACGTTCCTGTGCCGTAGTGTGACTGCGTCAGATAACGGTATCTGCATCATGGGGAATTTCTTGCCTCATGGGCTGACTGTTAGTTAACTAGCTAGGTAGCTTAACCAGAATAGGGTCAGGAATAGGGGGATCGATTCAGAACCTATAGAAATACACGACACCCACTCCACGCTAACTATGGTCATATCTACTAATCTATGCATAGTATAACATAGTACAACATACTATAGAGTATAGTGTATACCTTACCACCCCAAAATACATAAATGCATTTCGAAATTTTCAAATATACTGAAAAATTGCAGTCATATATATTGTATGCACTTAAGCTATGAATTAAATGCAAAAGTAAACACGCATTGTTATGCATTATTGCTTGTTGGTATATGAGAAATACACATGAAATGGCTCTTAATATGGCTATACAGAAAAAAGTCGAAACCATTTCATCACATAAAATCTATTGCGAACATACCAGCGGGCAGCTAAAGTCTATAAAGTCTATAAAGTATCTAAAATAGAAATCTTAGTTCTCTAGGAATAGTCTCTTACTTTAAGCAGAAAATCAGTGTCCCGGGAAAAAATATATAGAAAAATATTTTAGGGGCTTGCTGAAAAAAGTTGCTGTCCGTGAACTGGATTGTAATTGTTCATGTGACTTTATTTTTAAAGTTGAAGGCCGAATTCAGGGAACGCCGTGTGCGAGTTTACTCAAAAGTCTCTATTTCTGTTCCGGAGAGAACATCATATCATTCAGGCTTTCGAAAAAACTGTCAACAGCTTCATGGGAAAGTCCCACTAAGTCGGAAATAGGTGTAACCATGCATTCATGCGCATGATTGTCTGCATTGACATTCTGATTTGCATTGCTGACAGAAGGTCGTACCTGTTCGATGCTGCTTTCATCTTGAACTTCACTACTCTTCAATCGCAGTGGTGAAGATTCCAGGAATGCCGTCATCAGAATTGGCAGCCTTTGAGGGCAGCACAGTGCGTGAACCTTGGTAGGAACCAACAGTGTATCTGCATCCACCGGCGCATCCGATTGTAGCGTCAGACAGGTGTCTAACACGCATTCTTCTCCGCATAGCAGACACCTTAGTACAGGTAAAACACACCTTTGCCACATTGGTCGAAATGATAGAAACCAAGTCATGTTTAGGTCTCTAAGCCGGGATAGTCCCAGGATTTTTGATATCCGGTCCCGGTATCCAATGGCTAGGATCGTATCTTCCATTGTCGCGAGAGTTTGATCTGTGACATGGGTTGCCATAACGAAAAATAAGGACTAGGAATAGGATTCCTGCAATTAGTCCTAGGATCAGGGGAAGTCCGCCAAAAATCGAATGGACGAAGTCTGGAAAAATACCCAGTATGGCTTTGAATGGTGTTAATGCCATCGAAAATACTGTCTTAAATACCTTTGAGACCCCTGTGGTATCAGAAATATTTAAGATTTCGCTCAGGATTTCCGCGAAATGTACGGGGGAATTAGTTGATAATAATGTATGTATCTCTGCAGTCGTCCTTGCGACTTGTAGATCATACGTTTCTTTAGATGACGTGAGCCTTGTAGGCGTCTGAAGAAGCACTGTTTTCATTCTGCTTAAAGTGTCTATTCGAATAGAAGTAATTTTCAGACCGGGCCATGCCCTTGCCTCCCTGTCTGGAAAGGAGCTGGGAAACAAAGAACGTCCACAGCACTTGACCTTCGCCGTCGTAGTGACGAGATAAGGAGTCCCGGGCATAAGACTACAGCATCTGCGGTCTACAATAAGAATGTAACTCCCATTATAGAGTCTTTGAAAGAATGGTTCTATTTCAGTTGCAGGTGCGCCTTGCTGGTGACATGAAAGGTTGTATGAATTCCCTTCACAGGCTCCGTGCAAACTAATACCGTTACACAGAAGCGTGCCGCTTAGTGACATAGCACAATTGTTGCCACTAAGAAACACTTTCTGTCCTTTGTTACTGACACATGCATGTGAATAGGGCAGGTTCCATGTTGTTTTAAGGTACCCCTTTCCCAATTTCTCGTACATGCCAGCCTGTATATATTTTTGGCAGTATTGAAACCTGAAGGTTGAGATTGGAATATTTATGATTCCGTGGATTATCCATTCACTGACAGGTCGTTCTGACATTGTCAACGGTAATCTTTCTAGTTTTTCAATGCTCAAGATTGTATAATCAGCACCCTTCTGCGTCATACCGATCTGTCTATCAGTAAGGTTAAAGATTTGGAATAGTGACGTTGTGTTGATTAAACGCCAAGGCACATAGCCTGAACGCAGATTTTGTAACGTCCAGCCAAGCTGTACAATAGAACGCAATTGTGACTGACCATGTTGTAATAACAGTAAGTCTTGCGATAATATATCGATTGCTGAAGACACAATGCTGTCCAATGAAAAAATTCTGGAGGACAGAGTCATTAACCCATTGTCCACTACAGAAAGTGATTTTTCCAAATTAATACGGTCAATTTCCCGTATTCTTTCTGCTGTCTCAATTTGAGTAACCTTCCAGGCCTCATTGTATGCTGCATATACAGAGGCTGCTATGAAACGCTTATGACGCTGTTTGCGTGGTCCCAGTATGAAGTCACGCAAGTCAGCACCATCAGTAAGTAAAGTTAGGTGTTGCTTAATTTCAGGCAGTGTGGAAGTTTGTAGCCATTGAAGGCATAATTTGCCCACACTGTAGGTTGTTATTATCCCTGGGTGATGTCTTTGGGGATATCTAGGGTCTGGCCTGTTCATTTTGAAACCCTGTGTTTTATTCAGGAATCTATCTTGACAGTTATTTGTATCTGTGGGCCAGATCAACCATTGTTTCCAATCAGGATATGTTCTGTTTTGGTTAAGTATATGGTTCATGTCTATTTCTTCATCTGTTTCAGAGTTATTGCTAAACATTGTTGGCTTTGGAATAGACAGGTTATTTAAATCTTTGATTTTGGCTAAGCCAAGACAGGTGGTTTGTTGAACGGTGTCATTTAAAAATATCATTTGTTCTGGGATCATGCAGGCTCTAAACAAAGCTTCTAAACCCTGTACTTGCCATTCTTTTGTGCCCCAAACACTTTTCAAATCAACATGTTTGTCCCAATAATCAAATCCAAAAGTATTCATTTTTTCAAAGAAAGAATCTGAATATATCAATTTTGTGTTGGTTATCATGGTTTTCATCCCTGTCTTGTTTGACAATTTGTAATAAAATGTTTCAGCATTAGTTATGTTAAAACCTGAAAAATATGAATATTTGCCATACACGGTTCTAGAGCTCCCTTTTGGAGGTGTAGCACAATGTTCCCATTGATTAAAATTTAAAACATTTCTAGGTTGTGCAGATTTATGCAAGAAATGGTTACCATAATGGTTATAGCAGTACATGCTGTCATAATTTGTAGAACCCTGCAAATAATCATGTTTTGTAAATTTAGCAGACATTACTAAGTCAGACATCATATTGTTTATACTTTCAAAGTCCCAATCATCAGCAAATGAGTTTGGTTTTGCAAAGTCACTCAAGGAGATCTTGATTTGGTGTGGATATTTCAGGATCTCGACCGGACCATAAATTTCATAGTCAGTGTTGTCCCAGGCTACCCCACCAGATATTGGAATTGCTGTGAAGTTGGCTGAAGAAAGTTCTGAAGAAAGTTCTCTTTTCTCGACGTGTGAAGATGTGTGTGGTTTGAGGACCAAGTTGATGTTCTGACTTGCTGTGTCCATTTTAGCATATTTTCCCTCAATGAAGCGTCCCAAGGTAAATACCATGATGAGCCAAAGTATGAGGATAAATGCACCAAAACCCACCCAAAATTCAATCCATGGAGAAACCAGATATGTTTCTTTTAGTTGTTTCAAAAGTTCCTTAGCTTTGTCTTTAAAGGATTTTGATGATGGCTGTGTCTTTTGTTCGCTGAAGCCTTCAGAGGAATCATTGAAGTTGATGAAGTAACCGGATGCAGTTCTGTCAATTGTTCCAATTGGTTCAGGATTTTTGTTTCTCGCATTTTCACTTGGTACTTCTGTATAGATTGGTGTGTCTCTGCTAAATGTCTTTATTTGGGTTTTCAGAGGTCTAAGTTCTATTGCATTGTTGCATAGTCCTTGTTGTTCTTCCGTAGGCGTTTCGAATGTGATGAGCCTCTTTGATAGGACCTCTGTACTGGTAGCAAACCTTGGTGTTCTGCTACTTATTGGGAGTCCACTTGGCCTACTGTTTGTTATCGGCCACATGTTGTGGTTTTACCAGGTCGATGGATACAACTCGGTTCTCCTTTTTTCCAGCAAGTGGCGGTAGTACAACTGATCTTGTCCCGTTGACAGACAATACAGGAACTGCTTTTCTGTAAGAAGGCCCAAATTCCTTCTTTACCGCGATCTTCTCCCTGACTAGATCCCCGACTTTTGGAATCCAGACAGGTCTTGCTGGGACAGGTGGTGATTCTTCAGTGGTCGTTGGCTGTTCTTTCAACTGTATGTTGCTCAGGTCTTTTCTTGTTTTGTTTAAGTCCTGCAAAATAGCCAAACGGTCTTTGACATCAAAGCTTTTTTCTGTTACCACTGAAGTCTGACTATCAAGGTCAGAGATCAACATCCTAGTTCCGAATAATAATTCGTACGGACTGAATCCCTTCAGAGAATTTCTTGGCAAGTTATTAAGACTACGTTGGACACTTATTAGATGTTTGACCCACCCAGCTCCCGAACCTAATATCCTTTCTATTATAGATTGCTTTCTGTCTTGGTTTTTTCTTTACACCATCCCATACCCTCAGGAAGGAAGTGAGAAGATTCCCGCTGGGCTGTGCTCATTTGGCCATTCTTTCCCCCCCAGGCTGGATTGCCTGAGTGAAAACAATGGTCGAACGTAGCATGCTCTTAGCGTATATGCCATTTAGACTCGCAAATCTTGTATAACAGTCCGGACGTCAGCCGAGTGCTGTGGATCTACATTATAAGTGGGAACTAGCCTGTATATGTTAATCGCAAGCCATTCTTTTTAGTGGTGATGTTATCTGCCTTGATACGACGAGGTATTAAACTGCTTCTCTCCCCACTGCGATCTCTGTTGCAGTTTGGGCAGTTTTTTACAAACATGGTGTAGTGCAGGCTCATGCCTGGCCACCAGTACCGTGATTGTAATTCTTCCAGAGAATCTTTTAATTTAAGGTGTCTGAGACCCTCGCCCATGTGTGCGTCTGCGATTAACAAGTTTCTCCTGTCCTTGTTTGGAATCACTCTATCCCCCACTCCAGGGATTCGAGCAAAAGGAATGGAGTTTGCATCTATGATGTATGTGTAATTGAGTGGATAGTTGATCGGTAACGCCGAGCAGTCGCCTTTTGATGACGTTTTTACTGCCAGCAATGTTTCGCCGTCAATGTATTTTAATGTACGCTCTTTTCGATCTACGGGAGCCGGTTTACTGGCTGCCGCTGCGGCTGTTTCAGCCAATGAATTCCCTACAACGTGAACGCCATCACGCTGGTGACTCAGTGAGTGTGTCACGTGAGTCTTTGGTAGTTCTTTTTTCAAAAGAGCTACTTGTTCCCAGAGAAGTCTCTGCTTTATTGGTGCATCCGTGTCATCTTTGTAATCGTTCTGAATCCAGGTCTGCAAATCCTTGTTATATGCTTTGACGCAGAAATATGAATCTGACACTATAAGTGTCGGGAATTCGCGATCCGCATTATCTAGCGCCATTTTCAAAGCTAATATTTCAGTTTGTAGTTCTGAATTAGTTTCTACTGAGTGTGATTTTGTTAATAGAGGTCTTAGTTTACCTCCGTGCCACACTTCTTTTGTAATCTCACATGTGGGATTGTATGCATGTTCTCCCCAAACGGAGGGTTGAGCATGTCCGTCTGTATAGATTACACAGGCGTAATGTCGTAGAGGCAGAATGTCGATTGGCAGAGGATACGTTTTTTCATATTTTAGATTTTTTAATTCATCTAGTTCTGGATCAAAGAAGTAGTATACTTTGTCCGTTGTGATTGAATTTACCCATTGTAACCATTCTGGATCCAATGTTGTTGTTGGTAAATTACACGGTGTTTTTAGTGCCTCGAAGGCTGATTCAGCTGTTCTGACTGTGATATGTCTACCGTCAGCTATGTCTTTTTCTCTAGCTATTGCGGTTTGAACTGCTTGAACAATTTTTCCTTTGTTGTTGAATCTCTGTTCAGCTTTTGTGTACAAGTGTGATCTGAATGCAATTGGTACCTTTTCTCCCTCATTAGAGGTTAGGTATGTGAATCCGCATCTCCCTGGGATGACTCGGATCACAAGGTTGCGTGTATTATCACGGGTTTCTAATTTTGTTTTAATTAGCATGTCTGTTTGTAAGGATCTCAAAATTTCTGTGTGTGCTTGAGTCCAACTGGATCTTTTAAAATCTGGTTTAATTAGATCGTAAAGGGGTTTGACCCTTTCTGCGTAATTTGCAATATATGTTCTTCCGAAATTTAGGAAGCCTAGAATTGACTGTAGGTTTTTTAGTGTTTTAGGAGCTTGGATTACGGCACATTTCTCTAGGAAATTGTCTGCCAGGCTTTTGCCTTCACTTGATAACTCATATCCTAAGAATAGGACCGTCAGATGGGCAATTCTGGACTTTTTGAAGTTGAATTTGTAACCCTCTGCAGCGAAACCAAGTATTATGGTGTTCACTCTTTTCAAGTGAGTTTCCAAGTCATCATCTGTTAAGTAAATGTCATCGACATAAGATAATGCTTCATCATCATATAGTTGTAGTAATTCTGTTACTCTTGCTGAGAATACCCCCGGGCTGTTCTTGTACCCCTGGGCTAACCGACAGAATTGTTTTTGAGTGCCATTTACTGAAAATGCAGTTAAATATCTGCTCTCTGGTGCTATGTTTTGACAAAAGAATCCGTTGGAGATGTCCAAGGTTGTTTTGTATTTTTTGCGCACTATGTTATTCATTAGTGCAGCACTGTGTGAGTTTTGCACTGCAAAAGTTTTGCAACATGTGTTAAGGTGTCGGTAATCCAAAACTAGACGGTACGAATTGTCTGGTTTGGAGACCGGAAACAAAGGATTGTTCATTTGTGAGGTGCAAGTTTCAATCACCCCTTGGTATTCTAGCTGATCTAGTATTTCATTTACTTGTTTTTTAGCTTCTTGCTTAATTGGGTACTGCCTTTGTGCAGTAGGTTGTGATTTTAACTGGACTTTGTGAGGAGGAGAATCCTCATCCCATCCTACATGATTTTTATATAAAGCAGGTGCTAAGGCCACTGCCCACTTTCTAGCAAGTGTATATTTTTTATGAGTCGGTATTTGATTCGAGAAGGCAGGCATAATTACTTCTTCGCCATGAGGGCACTCCCTGACAAACTCTGGTGGCCAGTCTTTTTCAGCTAGAAGGATGTCATAGCCTTTGGATAGGTTATCCCAAAATAGTCCCCTTATTTTCCTAGGCTTATCTCCCTCTATACGTAATGTTATCTCGTATATTTTGTGGGGCTTGCTAACTCTGGTATCTGCAGTTTCCACTTGAAGGTATTCATTCGTGTCCACTGTCTCCAGATGATTCATAAGGACTTTGCGAGCTATGCTCACCTCTGCTGCGCTGTCTAGCATTGTCTGAGCCCATTCTCCGTTTTTCAGTTGTGTCCTCAGTATTCTCGGCATTGTTAACTACCTTGATACTGGCTACCTTCTTTTTTGGAAATTGTGATTTCTTTTTCAGTTGAGCAGGTTCCTTGTCTTTGGACTTGGCGTGCTCTTCTGATCGTCCTCTTCTTTCCGATTTCTGCGAGGAATTCTGAAAAGATTGAGAGGGGCGTGTATCAATGTCTTGATATCTATCAGGTTTTTTAATATTATCCCTATTTCTAAGGTTATATCTATTCCCAGAGGGTTCACTCTGAGGTGACCTTTGTCTCGGGTTTGGAGATTTCTCTCTTCGCCTAGGAGACCTTCCTCTGGACTGGAATTTCTTTTCTTTAGGATTGGATTGTTTATTTCCATCCCAGTTCTTTTTTGGTGAATTATTATTAAAAAATATTTTTTCTGGACTTGTAGTCAGTTGCGGTTTTACTGGTATTCCACCTAGACTATCTCTGCCTAGTTCTTCATAGGATTTTTCTATGATTCTGGCAATTTCAGCTGGTTGGTCTGCTATATCTGTCTCTTTTAACCTCTGGCGGATCGCCACGTTTGCTGCTTCACCCTTTATGTTGGCTAGTAATATAGCCGAGACCTGCTTGAAGTCTTTCAGTAATTTCATACCAAGAGTTAAAGCAGGTTCTGGACCGTATTCATCTTGAATTTGTTTCAGCACATCTGGTATCACCGAAATGGATGGGACACCGTGCGTTTTTGTGTAGATGGAAGCAAAGACTGTACCCCAAGTGTCACAGTCCTCAATGTGTGGTGCGATTCCCATTGGGAGACATATAGTCAGAATCCTGTGTTTTTCTAATGGGGTGGTGTCAGGAAACACCGCCTCTATTTGGGTAATTTTCTGTGCCAACCAGAATGGTATTTGTTCCCGTTTAGCTGGAACTTTACCTAGGCAGGATTGGATGTTCTGTGGTGTAATTTTATTTGTGTTCCCCTGGTGAGGGGTCAGCTGTGGAATTTTAATCGCTGGCTGTATTGTTGAAGTCCGCATTACATACTGAACTAATTGTCTATGAATTTTTAGTAGTTGTTTTAGCTGTATTAATAGCTCTGCTGCAGGCATTCTTTCGATGTCTGGATGTGGTGTGTATCCGGCTAGGACCGGCCACGTTGCTCCTGGTCTTCCTAAAGGACCGAGCCTTGTAATGTGATTGTTATGTATTAGGGCGCCATCAAATAAGAGCAAATGCTCTTGGAATTTGAGTGGTACTTCCACCTCCTCGAAAGGAGTGTACTCATTAGGAGGTTCCTCTACTTTGTAATAGTGGAAGTACTTTGTTACAGCATTTGCTGCTGGAAAATTTATCCATGTATAGTATACCTCTGTCTGCCGATATTCGTGTGCCTCGATTACGAATATGACTGTGCCACCTCTAGGTGTCAGTCCATTTTCTATAAGTTTTAGAGTTATAGCTCTCCTTTTGGCGACCTGGATGAGTATTATATCCGGGTCTGCATCGAGTGCTGTAGTATCAGCTGCTGCTATTTCAGTAGCTAATCTAATTGCCTCTCTTTCTTCATCACTCTCTGTCATTTTACCGACAGGAAGCTTATGTCTTTTGTTTGCAGATCAGGTTTCTTTATGGAACAAAGATTAGATGCACAATATTTTGGAACTGTTTTATCCTTCAACGTTGACTAGACCAAGAACCATACATAGGAGTTCCCTCCTGCGAGGTTTTGGAGGATATAATAACCTTTCACCCACTCCAGACGTCTTTGGAGTATTTGGGAAAAGGGGTCTGAGTGAGAAAGCACGACTGAGTTACTCTAAATGTCTTACGTTAGTTTTATCGCCCTTTCCAAACGCGTTGGGCGCCATGTAGTGTAGCTCCTATTTTCCCAATAGGCTCTGCGCATTGGAATAGTGCCTACAGCAGTAAAGGCCTAGGCCAGACGTTAACTAGGTCTACTACTGTCGATACTAGACTTAATTTTTGGGTTTGCCAGCTAAGCTCAGAGTTCGCTAGAAACTTTCTCGAATGTTCAAGGAAGGATTAACTCCCCTGATTAGACAAGAAGGGATTTAGTTTCTGACAACCATAGAACATGACAACTTTGCTCTCCCCTAATCAAGAGTCAATCTCGAGAGTCGTGTGAGCACAAGGCAATTATTTTACTCAGTCAGTACGTGCATTCTTAGTCTCATCAGAATGTAGAGAAAAGGAAGAGACGGGCGTGTTCAATAAAAGATGTTATTTATTGATCAGTCTCTTTTCTCGTACAAGAGAAATGGATCGATATTATTGCAATACTTATAGTTAAGTAAAGTGCATACATTAGAAGCAATAGTATAAAATAATACTGTAAAAACATTGATATGGTTTCTGAGCCATATGATGTTTAAAATGAATAAAATATATTTACATACACATATACATTTGACTAAACGTACTCAACTGGTGTTTCTAAATACGCCTACCCCGTGTACCTGACCTAAGTCTAATGCGTGGGCGGGAATAGAAAGTTACAGTTTAGTTTAAGTTTGTTTTTGCCAAGTGAATAACTAAAGAATTCTCTAGGAGGGGTTATTCAGTTCTGTACCTGGAATTTAGGATGAATGAGGAATGGTATCTCTTTCTCTGCTCTCGATATTCCAGGCTGCCTGCGAGGGCTGCCCAGAAGCGCCGGTGCTGGGTCTCTCGGCTTGAGATAGCAGCGCGTCTCTCAGCGCGTCAGGAAGGCGGGGCTGCTGGCTGCGGGGTCTGCTTCTGCTCTCGGCTTCGGCAAGTATGGCTGCTCCGTCTTGTCACCACGCGTGTGTTTGCATAGGGCAAGGTCGGCAATATTTATACCTTAAAGGTGCCGGGATTGACGTAAGGATGGACATAGGTACGTCAATAAAGATGTCATACGACTTGCTCGTTAGCACATTCTTTACTAAAGTTCTCTGTGAAATCAAAACAATGGCCGCACGGATTATCCAGGTTGTCATAGGTTTGATTTGTTATGAGAACGTCGTATGCCTTATCAGGGGCTGGAGGAATATCGCTTGTCTAATTAGATCTCAAGCGTTATGACCTAATCAGATAACACGTTCCTGTGCCGTAGTGTGACTGCGTCAGATAACGGTATCTGCATCATGGGGAATTTCTTGCCTCATGGGCTGACTGTTAGTTAACTAGCTAGGTAGCTTAACCAGAATAGGGTCAGGAATAGGGGGATCGATTCAGAACCTATAGAAATACACGACATCACTAGGTATTTGTAGGAGTTGCTTGAGGATATTCTGTACTTTAGAGGAAAAATATTCCACAAGCTTGTTGCAGCAATTTCCCGAAAGATTGCGTGCTGTCGGGGATTTGGGACTTTAAGTAACTTTTTGGCTATGAGGAAAGTTTCATGCAAGGAATTCCCCGCGGAGGTAATCTTTTCCTTGTAGTAGGCAGCATGGGCTTTCTTTATTTCTGACTTGTACAAGCAGACGGCTGTCCTATATTCTTGGTTTTTGCTGGGTGAGAAATCTTTTCTCCAGATCCTTTCAAGCTTTTACATTGCTGTTTTTAGATACGCAATGTGGGGGAGAACCAAGCTGCCTTCTTAGGTCCGAATTTCTTGTGAATAGTGTTCTTAGGGAGTACGGTGTTCAAGGATCCCTCAATCCAGTCAACAACACTTTTGTTAGCTGTCACAGGATTGGGATCAAAGTGTGGTTTAGTCTTTTTAAGCTCCTGAATCCACCGCTAAAGGGGGAGTAGGGGCCAAGGACGAATGAGCCTGCGTGTCAAGTGGGTAGGTGATACTGTAGAGGGGGGGTACCAAGTAAAAGGAATAAGGAAGTGGTCTGACCAGGGTATGGAGAGGGGGCAGGGCCGGACTGGGAACCACAACTGGCCCTGGCAAAGTGCTCGGCCGCCCCCCCACCCCCCCACTCGGGGGGGGCTTGGAGGTGCCGCCGAGCTCTTTGCCAGGGGCGGTTTTCTGACGATTTTGGTACAGGGCCTATTTTGCAGCTCTGCTGCAAAATCGGCCCTGTAACAAAAACGGCCCCCAGGGGCCCAAAACCGGCCCCCCCATGTGCGGCACACCGGGGGATTACCCGGTGCCCGCTATGGCCAGTCCGGCCCTGGGAACGGGGCTTTCCCTCTGAATGTCTCCAGGTTCGAGAAGATAGGGTCCAGGAGGTGCCCTTTGATGTGGGTGGGTTCTGACACTTTCTGAAACAGTTGGCAGCCCCTGAGCTCCAGAGCTAGCTCATTTGCCGCTACTGCTAAGGGGTCATCTAAAAGCATGTTGAGGTCTGCGAGAAGAATAAAATTAGCCGAAGTGCTGGCAAGATTTATGGCTGTTTCCAGCAAGGTGTTGGATCGTAATGGCCACAAGAGCAGTTTCTGTACTATATTCAGTCCGAAAGCCTGATTCTGAGACATCCAAAAGCTAGTTTAATTCAGGAAAGTTAGATACCTGCTTGTTGCCCGTTTTTTTCCAATAATTTTCCTGGGAAGCGGAGAAATCAGCCAGTAATTGGACTATACCTTGGGATCCGCTTAAGGTTTCTTTAAAGGTGGGACATTCCATGCTTGCTTCCAGAGCAGGGGTGGGGGGCTCAACCATAACAAGGAAGTGTTACACAGAGAATCACGAATGGCAGCAAGAGTCTTAGCTGCCATAGAAACAAGCATTGGCATAGCCTATAGGTCTCGCCTTTGGGACCTTATAAGTGTTGAGCCATGCAACACTTGATGTTGTTACACCAAAGATATTGTGCTGGATAACTAAACACTTATAAGGTCCCCCAAAGGCGAGACCTATTGGCTATGCCAATGCTTGTTTTTCTTTGCAGTTTATGGCACAAACTCGCCTGGAAGGTATTAGATCACTTTAGTGATTTGCCCAGAATCACTGGATGTTGCGGCAACACCGAACCTGGTTTCCCAGGTCTAAAATAGACCGCTTTGGACATCCTCTAGCCTTTCTTGTTATGTTCCTTGTTTTGTTCTTTTCCGAATGACAACCACAACAACTGCTCATGCTGTTGCTCTGTTTTGGGGCCGCCACAGTGGGACTTTTTTGGGATCCGCGTCTTTGTCAAGATTCGGAGGCAGGCTGCCTGGTGATGGAGTGCTTTTCTCAACTGGCGTCTCATTCTGTGCTGGGAGGCGTTAATGTGCAACAATGCACCATCCAGATGACTCTGTGTATCCCCCAGACCCCTCTCTACTGCCAGCTTCTTCTCTGATGCTTGGTGTTCGTTACAGATGTAAGTAAATATCATTAAATGCATACAAGCATGTGCCCATCAGAATAACTGATCTCCCCAGAACAAACGCTGGATGTACAGCGGGCATAGTTTTGTGCCACAGGCGAAGTAGTCTGTGATACAATGTTACCCAGTGGAAAATTGTGTGCAAGAAGTAAGGGTTTATGCTTTAAATACTTTCCTAAGAAATTGATTGCTCGGCAATGTCTCTCCTCCAATCAATACCTCATTCTAATATTTATGCTGGAAATTAAGTTACTGTCTGGTTTGCTGCAGTCAAGAATTTCCTAAATACAACATGGGAGAGGATGTGCCGTTATGGCCAGAGCTACCAACTTAGGGGCTGGAGAACCTGCTTCATGTCTTGGCATCGGCTCAACATCCTGTGATTCCGTGCAAATCACTTAATCCCCAGGGGCTTAATAAAAATTGGAGTGTTCTTGTGTAATGGAACTGAAGCTCATGTAGAGCACTTCACTACCTTCGGGCCGAGTTCGTTCTACATGAAGTTGCAAAAAAACAAACAAACACTATTCCTTAGAAATCTGTCCTCTTTGTACTTTTTTGAAATGGTGTACAGTATGGCCAGGGTATTCGTTTAATGAACATTGGTTGTATTGGCACTGGTTTGAGAATGTGGTATTAATAGTGCTGAAACCTGCCTTCGCCAACATGCTTGCTGTTTTAGTTTCACTGTGTAAAGATCGGCTTTAAATAAATTTTGCACATACGGTATGCATTGTGTGCCAGTGTATTGTAAGGTATCTATGGTGCTATTGTAAGATCAGTGTTAGTCGAAGGAGGCCTCCATCCCATCTGTGTGATGCGTTCAGCCACCCCAGGCATTTCTATCCTGCATTTTGTTATTACAAAAAAGCAAAACTAAAAGTCCCAGAATGCTATGTTCTGGTAGTTAAAAAACCGGTCCAGATTTGAGTGCCATATGACATAATCTTCCTTGGCAGCAATGGAAGAGGTAGCCACTCTGTGGGGCTATGTGCATCTGTTTCTATTTCAAACTCGTATTTTCATGCTAAGTTTAGAGTGAAGTCCAACTCTCAGCGCCTGGAAATAGCTTATTCCTGCTTTATGCTTGAGCATTGTGTAGCATTTAGGAATGCAGCTGGTGGAGAGCCCTTGACGCTTTCTTCTCCAGCTACAATCACATCTTGAAGTGGTGAACACACCAGAGCTGAGACATGCCTCTGGAAAAGCTTCCACACGACTCCAGGTCATCTGCGATTCAATAAACTAATTCTGTGCTTTACTTTTACATATTGTTGTTAGTATGTGTATGTTTAATAGACGCAAATCAGGACTACAAATCCCAGAATGCATTATGAATTGGAGCACTGAGGAGGACGTGAAGTTCCCTTAGTAGCATTAGCCTGTGGTACCATGATCTTCAGCCCCTCTGGAACTGCGGTGCAAAAATGTTTGTTCATGTTTATCCTGTGCAAAGGGACATGGTGTGGGCATTTAATGAGATGAAGTGAAAGTTTATCACCCAGTACTAAAGACTGATGCTCCTGGTCTCCCCCGTCCATGTACATTAACCAAGGGATACTGTTGAACAACCTAGTGCTTTGTGGGAGTTGTAGTCTTGGTTCACGTTGATTAGTTGAACAATCCTGAAAAGACGAAGATGTGAATTGAAAGCTATGACTGGGATATGTGGTCCCCCTGTGTCCTACTTCCTCTAGCCCAGCGAGTGGGGCAGTCGTCTAGACTACTGCAGTTAGGAAAAAGCGCGGTCTTGTTCTCAGTTCTGTCAATCATGGAAAAATAGACACTAGGACATTGTGCTTTATGGCAATGACGATATTGCAGCTTGAATCACTGCCATGCGTGTCGTGTAAGACAATACTGGCTTTTTAGCCAACAGCATTGCACCTGTGGAATAGGAAAGCGAAACTGCAAGACTTCAGAGGTGAAGTGCTGTTGGCCAAAAAAGACAGGCCTGCCTAAAGTGTCGTGCTGTGGATAGCGAGGTCACGGATGGCAGAAGGGAATTTTGCAGCTTCATTCCCTATACATGGTATACACAGCACTTTTGCCGCTAGCTTTACCTGAGAGGCCAATGATTGAATAAGCACAAAATGTAAAAAAAACTCTCTCTTAATCTCCAATAAGCTTTGTGCTCTTGGACGGGAAGTTCACAGAAGACTGCAGAACTGATGGGGAACAAACATCTTTAAACTCGTTGGTTTCTTGGCGCTGTGTAACAGCTGGCTGTTAGTCTGTTCTGTATTTATGAACATGACTGAAGAAAGAGTATTGTACCCACGATGCACCTCAAGTATTCACTCTCATACAGAATTCAAAACGATCTCGCCAGCCTTGAGTGCTGTAGCAAAAGTGCGTGTCCTACTCGAACACGAATTGTAAGGTGGCAATAAGCACCACAGAAGGCAGGATTGTGGAAAAATCATCGAACCGTCTCTAGCAAAATGTGCACATGTTGAAAATAAAAACAACGTAAAGTAACGAGGAAGTGACTTCCATAATGCGGGTAAATTATCCACAGCTTTTCTAGTGGTTTATGTTCGAAATGTTTCAGATGACACGCAAAGCTTTGCCGAAGTTTATCGGATCATGTCAGATTGTGTTCTCTAGCTTCGGAGCGCTGTATAACAGTAAGAGACTGGATGTCCGTCACTCAGAGAAGCAGAATTAGCAATCAGTTGCACTCACAGGGAGGACATGCGGTTCATAAAGTGCGTGCTTTCACACACACCGCTGGAGCATGTCAATACAACGTACAATGAAGAACAAGCAGGGCGCACATACTTCAGTGATGGTAGCAAGGACGTGCGAATAAAAAAAGCTGCCCTCATGAAGAAAAAGCTTCCACATTCGGTAGGTTATATTTCATGATTCTTCTGCTCATGCGAACCTCCCTCGCCATGCTAAATGCCTGAAATTTTTCAACACACGGCATTGGCCATGAAAGTCATCGCGATCACAATCACTGTGAAAGCTAAAGTGATCGCGATGACGCTAAAACACGCAAGAGATGCGCGCACAAGAGATGCGCGCGCAAGTGCGCATGATTGTGCACGTTCTAGCAAGCTGGTCGCCGCTTTGGGAGCACTTCCCAAAGCAGCTTCTAAATGTCTCTCCGAGCAGCGCATGCGCGTTGACTCAGCGAGACCTAAAAAAATCGAAGCTGGACAGGCATCAAAATGTGAGCAAGTTTTAGTGGAGGGGATTAAAGATTTCACCTCTGAGAGAGCAAGAAAGACTGAAAGAGAAGCTCCTTTACAAGCAAAAGAAGTGCTATTCCAGCAATTCTGGCTAGCAGGAGACAGTAGCGTTTCAAAATTCATGCACATTTTGGGTATTTTAGCTGAAAAGTAAGAGGAAACGATGTTGCAAAGCTCCTGCAATGGAACAATGACCAGTAAAGTTTAAAAGCTATTAACAATATTACAATTTCCCGTATCAACTTGTTTGCAGAAGCAATTTTGTTGGTCGGATAAATACGACGAGATGTTCGAATGTGCTTAAGATACTGCTTAATCGCTGTCCACAGATGATTCTGTCATCTTGGTTGTAATTATACTGCTATTTGCACTCTCACCTGTTCCAGTAAGTCTTTGCCATGCTCAGCTCTTCCGAAAACCAGGGCGCAGAGGGTCCCTGGCAGTTTGCTAACACCTTTCTAAAGGCACAATAGCATCCAGGGTATTGGCCTTCCAGCCATTACAATTCGAGACTGCTTTAATTACCTCGTTACAAGGCTCAAAAAGTTTATTACTCTGGGCTCTGCATACATTTTCCTGTGTGACCTTGGACTAGGGGTGCGTGAACCAGGCAAGCGCCAGATTAGAGCCTGTAGAACAGCTCTCCACAATAGGTAAGAGAAAAGGAATGGTAAAATGGTCTGTCCAGGCAAGTGGAATAAGGGTACTCTCCAGAGAACTTTCAATGTTAGTAAATTCCAGGTGCAGTAGGTGCCTTGAGATGTGAGTATGATGAGATACAATAAGATTCTAGCCTCGCATGGAGCAATCATGAATTAGGGTTCAACAAAGCTTCCTGCTTGTTATCCAAATGGTAACTGAAATCCCCAGAAGGACAAACTTAGCTACTTTCAAAGCAAAAAGGGACCAAAATATAGACAATCTTAAAAGAATGTCACTCGCTCAGGGAACTAATTTATACAAGGGTTCCTCCACAGAACATTAGGGGTCGATATGAAAATAAAACAGTAGGCATTTAGAATTAGCAATGGTCGGAGAGTGAAACATGCCTTAAAGATAATATCCACCCCTCTCCTCACCTACTAGTCTGGTCATGGTAGATGATAAGGTACTCTGAGGGAATGGCTGTAGTGGTATCAGGAAGAGACCACAGTTGTAGAAAAGTTTCCACCAGGAAAAGTGCGTCAGACTGTTTCTCAGTTATAACTCTCCAGATGATGTTTATATAGTGAAAGCGCATTCCTGATAAAGCATTTCAACGGATAGGAAAATTGACTTGGAAATTGTCAATAGACGCTATGCTTGCTGATGACCAAGTTACTTACCCTTTGGTAACATCTATCAGCAGATTGCTTACCTTAGAATTATCCCCAGACATCAGACTGGATCCGGAAATTTTCGAGCAGTACCTCTGCACACCTGTAGGTGGCATCGTTCGGCTCCACGTTGGCATCGTCCGTACTGGAAGTGACATATGTGGTACCTATATAGGTGCCCCCTTGGGGCGCTGTTGTTAGTTAATTTCATGACTTTCCAAAGCAGAAGCATGGAGCCACGATTAAGGCTGACCACTTGTGTGAGTTTATGGGGCCCTTTCTAAAGGGAAACACCTTTGTCCAATGGGGCAAGTGGTGGTGATTCCTGCCCCAGCTGGATACCCATGATGGTAGGAGGGCAAACTAGAAGGGCTTGTAGGCTGCCGGGGGAGTAGTGGACTGGGCTGACCTCTGGCTATCTGTCCCATGTGGTCTGTTGGAACCGCGTCCTCAGCCCCAAAAAGGTGTGGAAGATTGCTGGTCATGGTGGCTGGGTGGGTACTGAAGCTGTTGAAAACCCCTTCCGTGGCCACAAAAGGGTCAAAAGGTAGACTGAGGATGGTGAGGGGCCACAGAAAGGCTCAAGGACCTGCAGTAGCCCTAGAGCTCTCAAAGCGTTCTAGCGCTGAGTCTGCCATCTCTCTGAAGAGGAAGAAGCCATCAAAGGGCATGCCCATAGACAATGCTTGGCCATCCCTGGAAAAGCTAGTAGTCCTCAGCCAGCTGTGGCACCAAAGGGTCACTGCCGAAAAAATCGATCTGCCCAGCGAGTCAGTTGTGCCCTGATCACAACAAATGGCGAGGTTTGCTGCATCTCTCCCGTCCGCAATAGCCTGAGAGAGTATGGCTCAGGCCTCCTCCAAGACCATTGGCAGCACTTCCCCAACCAAGTCCCAGATCGCATTGGAGTAACCGCCTAAGAAGCAAGTGGTGTTCACTGACAGCAGTGCTAGGCTGGCGGGAGATAACATTCTCTTGCCAAAAGTATTCAGCCTCATAGATTCCCTATCCAGGGGAGTGGAAGGGAATGCATCAGGGTTAATTATGGAAGTGGAGACTTGGACCACTAAGCTCTCTGGAGTCATGTGCTGGGTGAAGAAACTGGGATCTCCTGGAGTTGGTAGGTGGTGGCGGGCAATCTTCCTCTGCAGGGCTTGGATCAGGCCCCAAGGAGGACATCAGTAAGGGCTTCACTAAAGAGAAGAAATGGTTCAGAGGTGGCAGTCCCCAGTTGCAGCACCTCTTTCAAGACATCTTGACTGCCAGTGAGGGAAGCTGAAGGTCCAAGACCTCAGCCGCCCTACTCACCACCATAGCATAAGAATCCCCCCTCCTCCGCAGCTAGAGTAGGAGGAGAGACCAATCCAGAGTCAGGTGAAGTGTCTAACCCACTGGCATCCACCAGATCCTCATACCAGGTGTCCTCAGTATCATCCAATGGCGATATTCATCTGGGTCGCCATACCTCTCCCATTCCTTCCCTAAATCAGGCCTGTCAAAGACAAAAGGCTCTGGCAGCAACCTGGAAAGCCTGGCTCTGAACAGCGCCAGATAAAGCATAGTGCAACGCTGGTCCTTCTCCGTGTCGAAGTCGAGGATGATGAAGATGGTGTTGTCTGTGAGCATTGACCGGACCGGGTGAGTCAGCATGGGAGATGGCACCAGAGAAGGTCTCACTGGCGGGTCCACTAAAGATCCAGCAACAGGTCAATTATGCCCAATTGGCACCAAGGGCGTACCCGCCAATGGGAATCCAGTAGGGGCCCCTCCCGAGCACATGCCAGTCAAACAGTGACTGAGAGGTAGTTCTTCACTGATCTGCACTACCAGGCGCAGAAAGAACAGAACTGATGACATTGCTCCATGGTGGTGTCTATATAGATACCACGAACATCAATTCTGGCGCTGATGATGCAGACTCAGAGCCAGCAACACCACCGACAGACATACAGGGGTACTGCTCAAAATTTCCTGATCCAGTCTGATGCTTGGGGATAATTCTAAGGTAAGGAATCTGTGGCTAGAAGTCTCTATCAGATAGACCCTTGACCCTTGACCAAGTTGCCCTTTCAAATACTAACAGAAGAGAATTTACAAACATGGCAAGAGAAAAAACTCTCTAGTAAAGTAACCCCTCCACATGAGCAATGCTCAGCCTGCAAGCTGGATAGGGAAGCTACTGGCTGGATTAGGAAATGAGAGGTTAGGGGGAGCATTAATAGGTGCTGTCTTGGCACCAATGGCTTGCACTGATGCGCCTTCAGTATGCTACTTGTACGCCTGCTGCACTTACTTACTGCCAGCCCTCCTAAACCACTTTGTTCGCCATAAGTTGGCAGGGTATGCTCAGATGTGAGTTTCTTGCTCACTTTGCCACTGGATTCCAGCAAGCCGGGCTGAAGACGGCTGTAACCGGTCCGTGCCAGAAACCGGTCCTCGGAAGCTTGTTTCCGGTCCAGGGAAGGCATGGCTTGGCAGTTCGGGCTGGACTGTTCCCATGAGGCACAGGGTCAGACTGATTTGCATATGGCCATGTCTGAACTGGGGTGGCAGAGTGGGCTAAAGAACGGTGATGGATTAAACCCAGATCTGTTGACTGGGTGTGAGTGTTTGATTGGTTCAGATGCTCGGTCTATCACCACCCCCTTTTGTACCGCTTTGTTCGCCATAAGTTGGCAGGGTATGCTCAGACGTGAGTCCCTTGCTCACTTTGCCACTGGATTCAAGCAAGCCTGGCTGAAAACGGCTGGAATGCCATAAACCGGTCCTAGGAAGCTTGTTTCCGGTCCAGGGAAGGCATGGCTTGGCAGTTCGGGCTGGACTGTTCCCATGAGGCACAGGGTCAGACTGATTTGCATATGGCCATGTCTGAACTGGGGTGGCAGAGTGGGCTAAAGAACGGTGATGGATTAAACCCAGATCTGTTGACTGGGTGTGAGTGTTTGATTTGTTCAGATGCTCCGTCTATCACCACCCCCTTTTGTACCGCTTTGTTCGCCATAAGTTGGCAGGGTATGCTCAGACGTGAGTCCCTTGCTCACTTTGCCACTGGATTCAAGCAAGCCTGGCTGAAAACGGCTGGAATGCCAGAAACCGGTCCTAGGAAGCTTGTTTCCAGTCCAGGGAAGGCATGGCTGGCAGTTTGGGCTGGACTGTTCCCATGAGGCACAGGGTCAGACTGATATGCATATGGCCATGTTTGAACTGGGGTGGCAGAGTGGGCTAAAGAACGGTGATGGATTAAACCCAGATCTGTTGACTGGGTGTGAGTGTTTGATTGGTTCAGATGCTCCGTCTTTCACCACCCCCTTTTGTGCCGCTTTGTTCGCCATAAGTTGGCAGGGTATGCTCAGACGTGAGTCCCTTGCTCACTTTGCCTTTTTTATTTTTTTTATTTGCATCAAATGGACACACGAAAGGAAAAAAGCCATAATTTACAGAATCAATCTATATCTGTAACAGCAATGAATAAACATTAAATATTCCATATATCATAAACAATAGAGAGGTCATACGGAAAATAGAATAAAATAAATAAAAAAATTAAATATACTATTATTGAGACATAAATAAACCCCAGATTCTGTCAACTTTTCGTTTAGCCTGTAGACCCCTTGAAGCAGCAAGGGCAGTCTCCATATTATATGTTTCCTTAACTAGGCTCCACCATTCCATAACCATAGGTGTTTTTTTTTTTATCCAAGCTCTAGCAATAGTAAGTCTTGCACAGGTAACTAAAATATTCAGCAAATCCCTGAATGCGGTAATACCCCCACATATACCCACCAACACATCAATAGATGAAAATAAAATAGGTTGAGCAAGTCTATCAGAGACCACCTTAATTATTCCATCCCAATATTCACTAAAATGAGGGCAAGAAAAAAACATGTGGACAATATCAGCACCACTCAGATCACATTTAGGGCATTTCGTACGATCACCAAAATTAATATTCATTGTCCATTTAAGAATTCTCTCGGGAGTATGGTATAATTGACATACAGTTTTAAACATTTGCAGTTTTAGACTAGAGGATTGAACTGACACATTTAAGCTTTTAAGAGATAAAGTAATTAGATCAGATGGTACAGTCAAGGCCAATTTTCTATTCCATTTCTCAGTTAATTTAACGATGTCGCTAGTGTTAAAGCCAGAAAGAATCTTATATCCTATGCTAATCATAGATTTGTCTACTTCTCTATAGATACAGTCCCATACCGCAGAATCTAATACCATGGTAAATTCTAATTTTTTCACTAAATAGTCTTTAATCTGATAACATTTAAACCTAGCCAATTCAGATAAATTATAACATTGCTTCATTTTTTCAAATGCCATAAATCCCTGATGATCATATAGATCTCCCAAGAATCTAATGCCGGAATCTGAGAGTAATCGGCAAGATGGATCATGAAAAATTATAGGAAAGCCCGGATTACCCCACAAAGGTGTTTTATAGTGTAGATGAGAAACATTACACTTAGCCATAATGGATCGCCAGATATTAATGGTATCTCGTACCGTCTTGAATTTTACCCTTTTAAAGTAGTTAGGGTCGTTTAGCCTGTAAAGAAACATATTAGCATCCTGTCCAAGTAAAAACTTATGAAAATACAAACACTTATCGGTGACTGTTAGGCTACGAAGACGAATCAGAAAAGCCGACCAATAATAAAGCTTAAAGTCTGGGAGAGCCAATCCACCTTGATTGAAAAGGAATTTAAGTAAGGAAGCAGCGCGCCGGGCTTTTTTATATCCCCATATAAAACTACTAATATTTCCCTCTAATCTAAGAAAATAAGAATTATTGACCCGTAGGGGAATCGCTCCAAATAAATATAAGTATTTAGGCAAAATTTTCATTTTAATTAAGTTTATTCGGCCAATAATACTAAGTGGCAATTTATGCCATTTCTTAAATTGCATGGCAGTCTCTTTTAATAATAATTCGTAATTTAATGCTACAATAGAATCAATATCCGAAGAGATTTTGATGCCCAGATAAGTTGCAGCACTACAAATGCCTGGGATGGGGGCAGGCGGATGATAATTCATAAAAATTTGAGTTTTGGTGGTGTTAAGTCTATAACCAGAAACTGAGCCATATATACCTGCTTCTATTATAATGCCTTTCATAGCTTGAGGCACATCCGAAGAAAAAACTGCAACATCATCCGCATAAACAGTGATATCGAGTTTATTTAAGCCGTTAAAAAAAGGGCAAATTAAAGCGTCACGTTGAAGTGCGATCAAAAAGGGTTCTATACCTAAAGCAAAAAGCAGGGGTGATAAAGGACACCCCTGTCTTGTCCCCCTCTTAATTGGAAACGTAGAAGAGCATTTTCCCATATAAGATACCTTGCCCATGGGATTATCATAGAGCGATTGAATCCATCTCAAAAATTGACCTTTAATGCCAAATGCTTGTAAAGCTGCCCACAAAAAACCCCACCCCACTCGGTCAAATGCTTTTTCTGCATCTAATAAAATCATACCGAGTGGGGCGGGTTGAGTCCGTGCAGCATCAAAAGCAGAGATGGCCATATTAATATGCGCTGTAGTGTCTCGTTTTGGAATAAATCCATGTTGTTGAGAAGGGACAAGCTGGGACATGACTGGCGCAAGCCTAGTAGCCAATATTTTGGCAAAGATTTTAGCGTCACTGTTGATAAGCGAAATTGGCCTGTATAATCCTCTCTCTTGTGGTATTTTACCCTTTTTTTAAAAAAAGATAATTTGCGTTAAATTCCAAGTTTTGGGTGCTTGTTGCCCATTACCTATAGCACGGATCACATCAGTTAATAATGGTATCAATTCCTCAGTACAGCATTTATATAGTTCCAAAGGAATAGAATCCTCCCCTACAGCTTTACCCGTTGCTAGGAGTTAATAGCATCCTTAGTTTCTATTGCTGTAAAGTCTGCCGCTAATTGTTTAGATTGTTCCGGCTCTAAAGCTTTAACCATGTTTAACTCTATATAATTCTTGATACTATCATCCGAGGTTGCAGTTTCTGGTGTATATAGAGCATGATAAAAAGAAGCAAATTGTTGTAATATTGATTTAGAGTCACAGAATAGTTGATTATTATCCCCTTTAATTTCCTTAACCGTATTCTGGGAACGATCTTCAGCAACTTTGTAGGCCAGAAGTTTACCAATTTTATCACCGCTTTCATATTGATCAAGTTGGTATTTCTTTAATTTGCTAATACTCTTGACCCTAAGAAGATCTTTTAATGCAACTTTAAGTTCAATTAGTTTAAAGTTTAGTGCATCTAAGTTCAATACCCCATTAGAAAGAGCTTCTGGCTCTTCTTGATTTGACGCATAAACCCCACATATTGTATATTTTCGACTTTCCAATTTTATCTGTGCTATGGCCCATCTGCCAGCTTTATCAGTTAGTGTCTTAAGTATCTCACATTTAAAGCCTTTGTGTTTTAAAATCGCTACCCCCCCCCCGGATTGAAGCATTAAATTCAGTGCAAACTATAATATCGTATCCTAATTGCTTAAGCAAATGTTTATCTTTATAAGCTATATGAGTTTCAGTGATGACCACGATTTGAGGGTTATACATCTTAAGCTCCTCAAATACAAGACTCCGCTTTATTCTATTATTTAAACCCGACACGTTCCAAGCTAAACATTTTATTTGATGCATTTCAAATTATATATGTCCCTATCTATATGACCTCTATAACAAATCAAATCAGCTTTATAATTCCTCTTGTTTTTGTAATTTTTGTGTCCTTTGATGCATTTTTTACCCCAAAGCATATCTTCCCCTTCCCCTTCCCCTCCCCACACTCTGCCCCAGCCTCTCCCACCCAATAGCTACCTGCAGGTCCCCCCCTTAATCTGGCTGCCGCTATATTGGCAGCCAACAAGCGGATTTTAGCCGCTTATAGGATCCGAGCATTCAAAATAATCAAAAAAAGCCGTGCTTTTATAGTCGTCAATATCTAATGTGACCTATTACCACCCAGCCAAGACAATCAAACCAATCTAGAAGATGGATTGGAGTGTATAATGATAAAGCAAAACAAAAAGAGTGCAAAATCTAAAAGGGGATAATGTTAAACGATCATAACATTAGTCAATATCCAGTTCATTTTTCCAATCTCCAAGTAGCCATAGCAGATTCAACCTCATGCTCTTCCAAGAAAAAATGAGTCCCTTGCTCACTTTGCCACTGGATTCAAGCAAGCCTGGCTGAAAACGGCTGGAATGCCATAAACCGGTCCTAGGAAGCTTGTTTCCGGTCCAGGGAAGGCATGGCTTGGCAGTTCGGGCTGGACTGTTCCCATGAGGCACAGGGTCAGACTTATTTGCATATGGCCATGTCTGAACTGGGGTGGCAGAGTGGGCTAAAGAACGGTGATGGATTAAACCCAGATCTGTTGACTGGGTGTGAGTGTTTGATTTGTTCAGATGCTCCGTCTATCACCACCCCCTTTTGTACCGCTTTGTTCGCCATAAGTTGGCAGGGTATGCTCAGACGTGAGTCCCTTGCTCACTTTGCCACTGGATTCAAGCAAGCCTGGCTGAAAACGTCTGGAATGCCAGAAACCGGTCCCAGGAAGCTTGTTTCCGGTCCAGGGAAGGCCTGGCTTGGCAGTTCGGGCTGGACTGTTCCCATGAGGCACAGGGTCAGACTGATTTGCATATGGCCATGTCTGAACTGGGGTGGCAGAGTGGGCTAAAGAACGGTGATGGATTAAACCCAGATCTGTTGAATGGGTTGTGAGTGTTTGATTGGATCAGATGCTCCGTCTATCACCACCCCCTTTTGTACCGCTTTTCTTGAAAGTCAGCAGATTATTTTCAACCCAAGTCTTTAGAAGTAAGTCAGCCTAGTCGACATTGTCCGAGACAATCACACTCTCACCAGAAACGGATTTCAGATCATACTTGGAGACAAGCAGCTCAGCTCAGAGGTCAAGGAAAGATTACCAGAAAGAAGGTACTCCGAGAATAGTTTCTGTAAAGAGTTTGGGGCATTTTTAGGAAGGCCGTTGTGGACCAAGAAAGGGTCTTGAATTGAATTCCAGTAAAGACTGGCGTCAGAACAAATCTCTCAAAATAGGTGAGCTCCATTTTCACTGCTTTTGCTATGCCATTTTGCAGTTTAGTAGTCTAACATATCTCTGGTTATTTCACTTACTTGGATTCCCATTTGAGGGTGCTTTAGATATTGGTGAAGGTGTCTAAAGCGTGTAAGTTGATTGCTGTACACTTCACCTCATCTGCCATCTGGCTTTCCATGTACAGCACATGGTCAAATAGGCAGTTCAAAAAACTATCCCTTCGAGATGTAAAGACAGTTGATTCCCTCCAGTGGGATGTATTCTATTTTCTGTAGAGTCATTATGGTTTTTACCTGTGCCCCCTTCATGCTAAGGAAACATTGGTGCATCCACTCTTAAATGGCTGCAATGGCCGAGTCTTTCTGAATTGCAGTTCTACTGTGAGGTTCACATACATTATATATGTATGTCATCAGTGAAACATAGAAAACCTCTCCAGTGTTCCTCCAGCATGTTGTCAATGATTAGGTGCATATTATGAACAAAAGCAATGACAAGGCTGAGGCTTATGGGATTCAGCAATTTATTTTTCTGGGTTTTGATTTATCGTTCATGTGACACATCTTCATAGTTCTGTTTTTCACAGTCTATGCAAAACAGGCCACATTCATTCATGACTCTCAAGCCTCCAGATGTTAGCAGGTGGGTCCATGGGCAAGGAAGTATGCTGTAATCGAGAGTATGGTGTCTTCTTGATCATCAGTTCTTACCAGTGGTTTCTCCTTCATAGCTGGTGGCATTACTGTTGCTGAACCAGACTGCTACTCTACCAATACACTACTAGTCTCACTAAATGATTGCAGTTTATAAACGACAATTTTCTCATAGTTTTAATTAACAAAAGTGTGATTGACATTGGTTGGTAATGAGAGACTTGTGGGTGGTCCAGAGAGGACGCTTTCAGCACTAGGGTCATCTAACGTCTGTGTAAGGTCAAATGGGATTTCTCCTTCTCGCAGGTATGAAACAACAAAGAGTGCCATGAAGCGATTAGTGCTGAAATGTACTGACAAGTCTGTGACGGGCAGTTTCCAAGAGAATCAGAAAGCATTCATACTCTTGATTTCAATTATTAAGAGAGACTGATGGTAGAACAAAATTCGTGCTGATTTCCGCTGCATATGCTAGTTCAATCAATCAATCAATCAGGGGGTTTATAGAGTACGCTACTCACCCGTGAGGGTCCCAACGCTACAAGCTGAAGGGACTGGAGCAAATTTATCATCAATCTACTGCAATTTTTTTTGTTGGACCTGAATCATGAATTAAATAGAATTACAGGTTGTTGAATCTAGTTACCTTTCTTTACATTATATTTCTGTAAATCTTTTCGTCTAGTACGTGTGCCAGTGGTAACATCGCTACCACGTTATACAGTGCTAAATAAATGACACTGTGTATAGTATACCACAGCACTATATAAAAGGCAAAAACATACATGACTACAGTATCCCCTAAAAGCAGTTAACAACATCAAAATCTCCAACTTCACGATTGATTTTAACACCTAGCATCATGCATAAACGGGTGCACCCTCATGGGCTGTATACAAGCTACCCCAAGCCCTGTAGCAAGAACATGGCACCATTCGTCTGCCTCTGCGCACTGACCTGAGATCATGACTCCCTCATTGGTGCTTACCACATCCTCTCTCCTATACCGTCTCAGCCAGCACCAAAGGGGCCCCCATTTCTATTTGCCGAAGAGGGGGCATACAGCTCATAGCTGAGAACCATTTCAGTATCAGCAACACACATCATTCAGCACCCCATCCCCATGATAAGTAGAAATTGCTTGGCTTTGAAGTACCTAACAAGCATAGTAGCCCAGACAATAGCTTCTAATGATCAGAACTGAATTCGAATGACTGGGTGCTGGTGTTGGCGTGCTGGCAGTTCTCAAATTGGTTCTGCTGGTGGTGGGCTGCTCTGCATGCCGTCCAGGATGTCGGGCTGAGAGTTTGAAGGAAAGAGTTCATTGGTAGGAAGGAACAGATATGCCAGTTGGTGCATGGATTAGCTATCGAGTATTCAGTCTCTCTTCTTGCAGCTGATAAACAAGAAACATGCCAATTTCTTGTGACAATGGGTGTAGTAAGGCTTATTTTCATTTCAACCAATATGGTTGTATTTGCAGTTTGTGCTGCTAGAGCTTCACTTTCCAAGATGGAATTCAAGCATTTTACAGTGAAGTAATTTGCTGTTCTAGTCATATACAAGGAAAACGTGATATGAGAAGGAATCACCCCAACACTGTAGTTTCAGCTATTTTTGTCACATTCATTGCCCACCTTAGATATGTTTTGTCCCTGATATTTGCTCCTTTTTCTGGAGCTGTTTTTCATTTTTGGCCTCTTCTTGAAAGACAATTTAAAACTCTTTCTCTAATCTATGTAATGGTAGGTACGGTGTCTTACTTTCAGCTTCTACTACTTTAAAGAAGGCAAACCATCAGAACACTTTACAGCTTGATGATGAAGTAGTAATGGACAGAAATGAGACAGCAAAGCCCAATCCCGATGGTTGAAGAACTGCTGCTTTGGCAGCAATCAGAGCAAGAGATGTAGTTCATCTTTGAGCTTACCCAAGACACATCCTAAACTTAGGAACGAAAAAGTTACCTTTGAAGCACCAATGTTATTCATAGTTTGTAGTCTTTTCCCTGTTATCAATTGTCTTTGAACATGTTTCTATGGTTGTTTAATGTACAGCTTTTGCAGAGCTTTTGTGTATCAGTACAACATATGCATGTGTACATCTTAAGAGACCTGGCCCATCCTTGGTTGGTGAGATGGCGTTCACAATGGGAATGAACCTATGGGTTACGGGTAAAGGTTGCACCTACTGTTACATCCTGGCTCTTTCCCATTCTCAACTTGTTCTTTCCCCTGAAGCATTTCCTCTTCCCATGACTACCCCCTGAAGAAGAGGAGGATGCAGTTAAATTGCAAGTAAAATGGATACCCGAACCATCAAAGACTAGAAGGTTTTGGCACGCCGGAAAAAGAAGAGTTTGGCTTGAATCACACGGAAAGCACTCAATGATTTGATTGTGAATGTTCCCTTCTTCTAATTTATGGGTAACTTGTCCGTCATGGGTTACAACAAGTTCCTCCCATGGAAGGGGAGGCTGAAGACTTTCTCGTGGACTTTTCACTTCAGATTTGAGTACTTGAGTCATGATTGTGACAGCATGGACAGAGATTTGTTTATGATTTCCTCGATGTCACTTCTCTCTGATTTTTACCTTCCTTGCCCATGTTAAGCATGAAGTAGTACACTTTATGGACATAATGCAGGAGCATGGGGGCAAATGGGTCCAACTTATGAAGAGATGGCGCTGTCTTTCAAAGAAGCACTTACCACTACCACAGACTGACCCGTGGGATTCCCGGACAACCTAAAGACTTGGAAATCTATGCTCAGGGCTAGTCTCTGTGGCCACCAGTTCACAAATCCCTTCAATCTCTAACAGGGGCATTTATGTGGCAATTTATAACTTCCCCAACGCCTTTGCCATGATTGCTTGAAAGATTCTGGTCAGATGCAGGGACTCGTGATTACTTGCATCTCTGTCTTGGTCAATGTGCTGGCCGTTTTATGGCTCTTGCAGGTGACCCCTCAATTCACCACTGAAGACAAGGCGATGCAATCTAGGTTGGGCGGTACCTGGACTAGGATCAGAGGTGCTGGTTGTGTCAAAGGGGGTGTGAAGAAGGATGATCTTAGGATCTCAAAGATACTGTAGAAGCTGCTGTACAGAAGCTAGCAGACTTGATTGGAGCCATACCAGGACTGTTGGCTCTCTCTGCCTTTCAACTTTCAACTCCGAGCATCCAGATAGGAGTCTGAGGAAGGGATGGAGGGCAGCCTGGTGGTGAATCTAGGATAAGGGTTAACAGGGTGCTGGAAAGGATGCATCCCTCTTCAAGCTACCCCTGGTCTAAAGGACCATCTTTAGCGGCACATTCTGGAGTCCACTGCTTTAGCTGTACATCCTGGAGGCCACTACTTTAGCTGCACATCCTGGAGTCCACTACCACTAAAGGAGGGACTGCATTTGAGTACTGTCACCCCGTTGTCACTGTTTGGGTAGAAATCCAACTAACTGCCTTGTACAAGGCTATGCTATAGCTTTAGAGGTGGGATAATTCATAGTACCAAGCAAAGCCACTTCCATGAGTAAAGATCTAGTTTCATGTCATGTTTGCTGTCATTTTGTGCAGAGTTTTTCTGCTATTGAGAGATAAGATTCCATATAGAACATAAGGGAAAACACTGGTTTACTGACCACCCATTATGTGTTCCCTCTATTGTCTGAGTTGCCTGAAACTCAAAATACAAGAGTAAGCTAAACATGGTAAGTGTCTGAAAAAGTCTTGTCCAGTCCGTAAAAGGTATTAGCAAATAAATAATTGTTTTACCCTGCAGCTCCCTTTTAATTTAGCCCTCTCTTGTAGATCTGCACGGAGATTCTGGCACTAGGTTGAACACGCTAACAGCCTACCTAATTCCTTGCAGATTAATGGAAAAACACACAAAGCTTTTAGCACATGAAAATGTTTTACCATTTTTTTAACCTTACCCCCTTCCCACAAACATTCTACATAAAACCTGCCAAACCCACAGAAGTCTAAACAAGCTTAATGTCTGTTATTTCATGTGGATACATCAAATGATGTTACAGTTATTAGCAAATGAATGCTTTTTGACCCCCTCCTTTTAACAGTGCCACCTCATGACACAGCTGTACAAATTAAAAAATACCAAGACTAAGCTTAACATGTTAACATCTGCCAAACGTTGTGCAAATTCATCAAACAGTGCTAAAGTTATAGGCAAATCAAAAATACACTCTCAAGATATCTCTATAAATCAACCTCTTCAAGCTCAGAGCAAAAAACCTTTACACACTTATTTCTCGAAAATGACTACATTAATTTACACCAAGCCAAGCAGAAGGCGTTTCCTTCAGTAAAGTTCTACTTTCATGCCAAGTTTGGTATAATTCTGTCCTGTTGTCTTTTTCTGTTTTGACAAACAAATAATTCTATGAAAGTTATAATGGGAAATGTCACTTTTTTGACCCCTACCCCCTTTTCTTTCGGCCTCACCTAATGGATTTGAGGTAAACTTGCCACGCTGAAACCAAAGTGAATTAGCGTTCTTGTTGTAAGGTTTCATGGAGATTTGTCGAACAGTGTCAGATTTATTTAAAAAAAAAAGCCTTTTCAATGTAAACTCTGATGTAACCTTAATTCCCTTGCCATGCACAGTAATGTCATCAATGATGTCATTTCAGTTGTCATCAGTGATGTTAATAATGTCACAGAACATGTCATTGAGTATTGCAATATGTGAGGTCATAAGAAGTGCATGGCAAGGGCGCAAATTAAAGCTATGTGTTTTATTTAGTTTAAGATGTTGCGTTTTTACTGATATTTTCCCCTGACTATAACGTCGCTTTAACCTTATTTTTCAATTGATTTCTGAGGTTTTTTTAAGCAAAGTAAGATATTATTTCCATACCTAACTACAACATCACTGTAACCTTTGCTTTTCTCAGTGAAATTATAGTTTTTTTTAATGTAAAGTGAAAGTTTATTACCATACCTAACTTTGACTACCCCCCATTGGGCACATTGCTGCGTCGCCCAAAGGCACTGGCGGGAGTCAATGGGCAGCACTGAGTCCACAGGACTCCTGCAGGATGGTGTCACCCCAAAAAAATGCATTTTCTAATTTTGACCCTAGGAGAGGGGGCTTCTAGGATCCCTCCACAAAAACTAGGGGGTACCCCTACCCTGTCTCCTTCAACCTTATTTTATATTCAGGACACAGGGACCGGGTTCCTGGGCCCTGTAATAGCGGCTGCAACATTTTTCAAAAGCCCTCTCAGCCAATCGGATCACTCTACTTTTTAAAGTTACTTGCTCGTGTGAGTGCTGCTAGCTACCCATGAGCCCAACTTCCAAATATCTATACATTTTAAACCTTGATTTCTCACAAACTACTGAACAGATGTATACCAAATCATAAAAAGCATGCTTTCTGAGTAAAATTCTAGCTTTCTGTCGCCCTGAAACTTTCCAGTAAGGTCAAGGAAGGAGCTGAGGTGAATGAACTTTTTGGAAAAGTTTGTGAAGATTAGTCAAAAGCTGCCAAAGTAATTAGCTGAACAGAAAATCAATTTCCTACAGTGTACAAAGGTCCTAACTATAACTACACAGTGACAATAACGAGAACGGACCATGCCTGTGGCCGCTGCAAGGTTGCAGACTGTGACTACACGGGGGAGAGGGCTTATGACAACGTTCTACACAGCCCTGGGTGTTCTGCCATTGCGGCTGTGGCGTTGGGGACTTGAGGGATCTCTGGACACTGTAATTGACGGATGGTGCCTGCCACTACATGGCCTCCCCTTAACACGGTATTTTACAGCGCTTACTGAAGTGTCATCAATCGTGCTTTGATACGTACCACAATGTTGCACCCTGAGAGCTGTAGTCTCAGACATGACTGCAGCTGTTCCCAATCAAGCAGGGTCAGCTGATCTCCCAGCAATGGGAGCACCGTAGGAGCTTTAAGGAGGGAATCAGTTGTAAGCGACGTATGAGGAAGGCTGGAAAAACCGAAATGCATCATGCTGCGCAACTTTCAGTGAATAAAGGGCTTCTACAACAATCCCCGCTGTGTCCTTGGGTCACTTTCAACAGCGTGGTGTCTTCTTGCATATATATATATATATATGCACTCTCTCACGGTAATGAGCAATAAATGAAGAAATTCAGCATTTGGTCCTGTGGTCTGTCTCCTGCGTTTATCAAAGGAGTTCTTGGTGGATATATATATATATATATATATATATTCACACACACAAAATCCCTGCAAGCGCCTCCAAGAATCGGGCACAGACACCCGTTTGCTTCCTCTGGTTTTTTACTGTAGTCTTGTCCGCATCACGCGTTTGGTCAATCCTTGCCTCGATCACATACATGCCGCGAAAGTTCAGCATCCCATTATAACCACCACAAGGTATATACACATAAAAAAACATACTGTGCACATCTAAAAAAATCCCAATTCATCGATTTACACTGAGGTCAGGCATATAGATAAAAACTTATAATTATAGCACAACCCCTAGACTGTAAAGTTATATATGTACAGAATATTAGTTGTTAAAAATATATATTGGGAATGCACCAATGTTAGTGGTGCATGAATACATAACAATTTAATTGGATAAATCCGTAATAAACAGCATTATAAAAACATGTTCCGCCTAAAATTGCTACAAATATTCAAGGTGTTCACCAGGAAAGGGAGGGGTGAAAAATTCATGCTAATTCCTATATTGGAACTAAAAGATTAATTTCATCAGATATCAGGATGCATTCATGTTTAACATTTCATTAAAAGAATATCTAAACCTAAGGTTACGACCACGGCTCACAAACCATCAAGCTGAATAGCACCCAAATTAATATACGTAAGGAAACATATTTATAAAAATGAAATTGAACATCTGCATGTCTATAACTGTACATGAAACCCTAGTAAAAATGCATGCTGAGGGGAAGCCACCAATTCATCATATCTCCATGCCAAACCCACATTGCATACCCCCACCTAAAAGTGACCTATAAAAAATATATGGTAGAGGAAAAATAGTATGTTAGACATAATAATCATATATAGTGAACCTGCCCCCATATAGAACAGTAGTTAAAGGGACAACCTAGAGAAATGTGTGGAAATATATATATATATATATATATATATATATATATATATATATATATATATATATATATATATATATATATATGTGTATCATATATATTTCTTTAAATATGTATATATATGATTTCGCAACGTAACCCTTGAGCTACCAGAAGGCACCCCACGTTACTTCGCCATCCAGCTTGTTTGGCCCCAAAGCAGCTCTCATATCCTTCCTCCTTAAGCAATTCTCTAAATCCGACCCATTTCGAGGCCATGGACGCCTCTTCTTCATGGGATTACACACAAAGACTGCCATTTCACCTTCCGAATTCAAATTAATTTTTTATTTGAATGAATGGTGAATAAATTAAACCTTAAGTAGGTGCATGTCTTGGTGTGTTCATTATAAAGTTAATTAAAAACTTTAGTAGGCAGGAGGACTGGGGTATAGAGCTGCCGTTTTCAAAAGCAATGTTTTGCAAGGCCAAGAAATCGTTTCTCAGTGCAGCTTCTTCGCATGCGTTGATTTCGTCCGCATGGGTAGAATGGTGCTCTTCTCCACTATATATATATATATATATATATATATATATATATATATATATATATATATATATATATATTCCATTTTATTTCTGGATGTTGAAATAATGGTTGTCGGCAACAATCTTGAAACTAGATTGTTTAGGAAACCAACAGCCGGCAACACATTGTTACATGCCGCAAGTCACCATCCCGCACATTTGGTCCGTACCATCCCTTATGGCGAGATTTGCAAATTCGTAGAATTTGCAGTACCGACTCTGAATGTTAAAAAGCCCAACAAGATCGCTGTAGGAGATTCTTGGCTAGGGGCTACTCTAAAGGCAAAATTAACCAAGCCATAGAGAAAACTAGGAAGATGGAAAGATCAAAGGCTCTGGTGTGCAAAGCTAAAACAACGTACAGAGCAGCCTCATTAGCTGAACAACCATCAGGGCTCATTCTGACCTACAGTAACCAGCACAAGATAGTAAATAGAAACTGGATACTGGTAAAAAACGATCCTGTACTGGGTGTTAATTTCAAAAAGTCACCCAATATAACATTCAGGAAGGCAAGGTCCATGAGAAATTATCTAGTTAAGAGCAGCCCAGAGTTAAGATCAAGTAGTACCTGGTTGGATGCCAGCAAGAGTTTCCGTAAATGTGCAACTTGCAAGGCCTGTAAATACGGGATCAACAAAACAGAATACAAAACACCATTTAAGGATGGGCCCATATACCTTGATAAAAAAACTAACATGCAAAACTGAGTTTGAAGTTTATGTGCTGGAGTGTCCTTGTGGCCTGCGCTACATGGGCAGTGCGAGTATCATGAGAAGGATGTTAGTGTCCTCAAATATTTTGTGGTGGACACAGTCCCCCCATTGAGATGAGGGGGTGACCGTGAAGCTCTCCTCAGACAACTTAAGACTAGATATACACTGGAGTTGGACGGTAAAACACCTCAGAGTCTCAACTCCAGTGAAGATTTGTATACCTGTCTTTAATTCTCAAGTTGTGATCAAGTAAGTATACATTTTTATCCGCTGCCTCTGCAATTGTTTTTAACATCATCTTTTTATTGCATTTTTTACACATTTGTACTCTTTGGTGGCACTTTATGTTATTGGCACTTGCACTTTTATGATGAGCAGACTTTGAAGGTCAGGATGGCCCACTTGGGTGTAATTGATTTAACATCTAGCACATCAACAGCTTAAGATGGTTATGTACAGATGGGTGATTTCCACTATTGAAAAGGTTTTTATTTAAAAGAACTTTTTATTGTTTATTTTACAGTGCATTTTACCATTTTAGCTGTATTTTGCATTTAATATTTTTTTTTCAGATTTTGCAACTATTTAAATATTTATTTCTATGGATGCATATTTATTGATATTATATCAAACTGTTTGTGAATGTATTTTACATCTATTAATTCACCGTTATATGCGATCAATCGTGCTGATGTTTAAACAGACTTTTCTATGTCTATTATTGATTTAGTCACAAGTTTGTTGCACTGTCACTTTAAAAGGAAGCAAAATAGGATGACGCATATCATGTGATCAAGGCCTCTGGAAGGCCGAAACGTGTAATGGCGGTTGATGCAGGGCACACTGCAAAATAAAAAACAGCACAAGCAAATTGGGTCTGCATCGTCTTTTTCCTGGGTCAAGGGACGAGTGTGTGAGACGAGGAATTTGGATATACATATATATGTTGTGTGTGTGCATGTTGGACATTAAACATGTTATATAGAGCAAGTGTACTAATAAATGCACATTCAAACATGCATTCCAATAGTGCAAAGTTCAATGTCCTTGTCATCACTACAGTAGCAAAGTGTAACACGCATGAGAATCACTGTTTCTTGTCTCATTGAATGCATGCTACTTTGCCTTAGGTGAGGAAAACAAAGCAGCTACTGGTTACAAACCCTACACCGTGTGACAGTATCTTACTGCATGGATTTAACTATTTATATTATGGTTCCTGTTAAATAACTTGGTTTAATACAACTACACAAGAGAAAACAGAAAGGCATAAACCATAAATGTATACCTGACATATTAGGGTGGATGTAGGTTTAGATTCCGCAACGTGAAGTTTCCCTAATACAGAATAATTTGGCCAAGGCATACTGAAATCTAACGTGCTTGTGTGTGCACCGAATTTCCTGGTGCAGGATGTACCTAGAGAGGGTCATGCTGCTCCTGGAAATTTAGGAATTGGGGTTGTGATGTAGTTGTGGATTTACGGTGGTGTTGGAGTTGTGTTAGAGTTCTGATAGTGATGAGACTGTTGCGTTGCTGGAGCTGTATTTTTTCTTGTTGAAGGTGAGCTAGAAGTATAGATTTGAGATCTGAACTTGGAGTAAAGGAATTGGGAGCTGCTCTGGAGTTGTGGAATTGGAGCTGTGGGGTTGTTGTTTTATAACTGAGGCTGTTGGAAATTTGGACTTGTTTTATTGTTGTAGATGTACTGTCATTGTGGGGCTTGTGGAGTTTGCTGCATTCAGAGCAGAAACTCTTAGCTCACATTCCAAACCCTAATACTCTGGAGACTTGTAGTGAAACTCCAAGCTTCGACATTTGCCCCATTCTTTGTCCCCCGGATACTTGAGCTACTTTAGGGTAGGGAGACCATAATGTGTAAAACCTATTTAACATTGTTAGTCACAATGAGGGTTGTAAGGATGAGCTGCAGAATCCCATCACCCCTATGTGTGGTGGAAAGGAAAAAGTCAAGGGGGCCACAGTCACTCATGAGCAGTATGGAGTACTGGGTCAGTAGTCTGCCATATGTGTGCTGTAAGCACTATTATTGGCAGAGGCCGATCATCCGTATATGGTATTAAGCTCTGGGGACAGAGAACGATCACCCATGCCTGGTGACTGCTGTTAGAATATGTTAGAGAGGGGCTGAGGAGACATGGGGAACAACATGCACATCAAAAGACCACCAACACATTTGGGAGTGTTCAGTTTGGCACTTGCAGGCAGGCATCTGTTTTCACTACCCTAGATCGTTGCTCTGCTCCTTCCAGTGCTTGTTCCAGTAAGTTTGAGCACACATCTTTTGGAACAGTAGATAAAATGCCAGCCCTGGCACAAAAGACCTGACTTCTTGTTGCTGTGACGTCGCAAAGTACATGCCCCCAAACAGAGGTCCACAAACACATTTCACAAATAAATGAAAATAAAATAGGAAACTGTCCTGTCCAGATGATATTTGGAGACAATTGTAGTAATTAGTATCCAGAGACTGTAGTTATCTTTAGTAGTGTTCTTTATTGTAAAGGATAAGAGGTGGAGTAAGAGCAGACCCTCCACTGCAGCAGCAACCAGTCAACTGTTACAATGTAGAATCCACAGAGCAAACACATAGAGAACTTAGAATATAGAACATCAAGTGCAGGTATTCTTATAAAAGACTAGAATGACAACTTACAATGTACTACACATCTTCTCCCTTTCTGTTGTTTGAGAAAAGAGAAAGAAAAAAAAACGGATAAAGGAAACTTAACAAACAAAATCTTGCAAATAAGCAGGAGGCCTCCTAGGCCTAAGAGAACGTGTACAACTGGAATCACCCTGAACAGAATCAAGAGCTTGCGAAAAAACAGGAGCATCACCACCCCCAGAGTTGTTAACTTCGGTTTGTATGATAGAACCAGAAAACATTTCATCTGCCAATAAGTAGCCACTCGTAGAAGGAGCACTAGAAACTGGAATGTGAGATGTGGAATCATTACAAGGCAAAGGAGACGAAGAAGCACGAGACTTCCCTCTTATAAAGTGCAACTCTCCTAAAATTCCAACACTCACCATTATTAAGAATGACACAATGGTTGAGAACCTTCTTGACCTTGAAGGGGCCCTTGAATTTTGACAAACCTTTTTGTAACCTCCCTAATTTAATCTTGACTAAATCACCTACATAACAAGCATTTACAATGCAATGGTCTCGGCATCATTAAAGGTAGAGCTATTGGCATTGCTCATTACATTTTGTTTCCCTTTAAATCATAAATAAATGGCATTGTCATTTACATTGTCAATACACACCACTCTGCACTCAACTGCACTCACCTGCACTGCACTCAACTGCACTCACCAGCACTGCACTGCACTCACCTGCACTGCACTCAACTGCACTCACCTGCACTGCACTGCACTCAACTGCACTCACCTGCACTGCACTGCACTCAACTGCACTCACCTGCACTGCACTCACCTGCACTCACCTGCACTGCACTCACCTGCACTGCACTCACTTGCACTGCACTGCACTCACCTGCACTGCACTCACCTGCACTGCACTAACCTGCACTGCACTCACCTGCACTGCACTCACCTGCACTGCACTCACCTGCACTGCACTCACATGCACTGCACTGCACTCACCTGCACTGCACTCACCTGCACTGCACTCACCTGCACGGCACTCACCAGCACTGCACTCACCTGCACTGCACTGCACTCACCTGCACTGCACTGCACTCGCCTGCACTGCACTGCACTCGCCTGCACTGCACGCAATGCACTTGCCTGCACTGCACTGCACTCACCTGCACTGCACTGCACTCACCTGCACTGCACTCACCTGCACTGCACTGCACTCACCTGCATGCACTGCACTCACCTGCACTGCACTCCACTCACCTGCACTGCACTCACCTGCACTGCACTGCACTCACCTGCACTGCACTCACCTGCACTGCACTCACCTGGACTGCACTCACCTGCACTGCACTCACCTGCACTGCACTCACCTGCACTGCACTCACCTGCACTGCACTCACCTGCACTGCACTGCACTCACCTGCACTGCACTCACCTGCACTGCACTGCACTCACCTGCACTGCACTCACCTGCACTGCACTGCACTCATCTGCACTGCCCTCACCTGCACTGCACTCACCTGCCTGCACTGCACTGCACTCACCTGCACTGCACTCACCTGCACTGCACTCACCTGCACTGCACTGACCTGCACTGCACTGACCTGCACTGCACTCGCATGCACTCCACTGCACTGCACTCCACTGCACTGCACTCGCCTGCACTGCACTCACCTGCACTACACTCATCTGCACTGCACTCACCTGCACTGCACTGCACTGACCTGCACTGCACTCACCTGCACTGCCCTCACCTGCACTGCACTGACCTGCACTGCACTGACCTGCACTGCACTTGCATGCACTCCACTGCACTGCACTCCACTGCACTGCACTCGCCTGCACTGCACTCACCTGCACTGCACTGCACTCACCTGCACTGCACTCATCTGCACTGCACTCACCTGCACTGCACTGCACTGACCTGCACTGCACTGACCTGCACTGCACTCCACTGCACTCACCTGCACTCCACTGCACTCACCTGCACTCCACTGCACTCCACTGCACTCCACTGCACTCACCTGCACTCACCTGCACTCCACTGCACTCACCTGCACTCCACTGCACTCACCTGCACTCACCTGCACTCACCTGCACTGCACTCCACTGCACTCACCTGCACTCACCTGCACTCCACTGCACTCACCTGCACTCCACTGCACTCACCTGCACTGCACTGCACTCACCTGCACTGCACTGCTCTGACCTGCACTGCACTCACCTGCACTGCACTCCACTGCACTCACCTGCACTGCACTCACCTGCACTGCACTCACCTGCACTGCACTCACCTGCACTGCACTCACCTGCACTGCACTGCACTCACCTGCACTGCACTCACCTGCACTGCACTGCACTCACCTGCACTGCACTCACCTGCACTGCACTGCACTCACCTGCACTGCACTCACCTGCACTGCACTGCACTCACCTGCACTGCACTGCACTCCTCTGCACTCACTACTCTGCACTCTGCACTCACTACTCTGCACTCACTACTCTGCACTCACTACTCTGCACTCACTACTCTGCACTCTGCACTCACTACTCTGCACTCACTACTCTGCACTCACTACTCTGCACTCACTACTCTGCACTCACTACTCACTACTCTGCACTCACTACTCACTACTCACTACTCTGCACTCACTACTCACTACTCTGCACTCACTACTCTGCACTCTGCACTCACTACTCACTACTCTGCACTCACTACTCTGCACTCTGCACTCACTACTCACTACTCTGCACTCACTACTCTGCACTCTGCACTCACTACTCTGCACTCACTACTCTGCACTCACTACTCTGCACTCACTCCTCACTACTCTGCCTTTACTACTCTGCACTCACTACTCACTACTCTGCACTCACTACTCTGCACTCACTACTCTGCACTCACTGCTCTGCACTCACTGCTCTGCACTCACTACTCTGCACTCACTACTCTTCACTCACTACTCACTACACTGCACTCACCTGCACTGCACTCACCTGCACTGCACTGCACTGCACTCACCTGCACTGCAATGCACTGCTCTGACCTGCACTGCACTCACCTGCACTCCACTGCACTCACCTGCACTGCACTCACCTGCACTGCACTCACCTGCACTGCACTGCACTGCACTCACCTGCACTGCAATGCACTGCTCTGACCTGCACTGCACTCACCTGCACTGCACTGCACTCACCTGCACTGCACTGCACTCACCTGCACTGCACTGCACTCACCTGCACTGCACTGCACTCACCTGCACTTCACTGCACTCCACTGCACTCACCTGCACTCCACTGCACTCACCTGCACTCACCTGCACTCCACTGCACTCACCTGCACTCCACTGCACTCACCTGCACTCCACTGCACTCACCTGCACTGCACTGCACTCACCTGAACTGCACTCACCTGCACTGCACTGCACTCACCTGCACTGCACTCACCTGCACTGCACTCACCTGCACTGCACTCACCTGCACTGCACTCACCTGCACTGCACTCTGCACTCACTACTCTGCACTCACTACTCTGCACTCACTACTCTGCACTCACTACTCTGCACTCACTACTCTGCACTCACTACTCTGCACTCACTACTCACTACTCTGCACTCACTACTCACTACTCTGCACTCACTACTCTGCACTCACTACTCACTACTCTGCACTCACTACTCTGCACTCTGCACTCACTACTCACTACTCTGCACTCACTACTCTGCACTCTGCACTCACTACTCTGCACTCACTACTCTGCACTCACTACTCTGCACTCACTACTCACTACTCTGCACTCACTACTCTGCACTCACTACTCTGCACTCACTACTCTGCACTCACTGCTCTGCACTCACTACTCTGCACTCACTACTCTTCACTCACTACTCACTACTCTGCACTCACTACTCACTACTCTGCACTCACTACTCTGCATTCTGCACTAACTACTCTGCACTCACTACTCTGCACTCACTACTCTGCACTCACTACTCTGCACTCACTACTCTGCACTCTGCACTCACTACTCTGCACTCACTACTCACTACTCTGCACTCACTACTCACTACTCTGCACTCACTACTCTGCACTCACTACTCACTACTCTGCACTCACTACTCACTACTCTGCACTCTGCACTCACTACTCTGCACTCTGCACTCACTACTCTGCACTCACTCACTACTCTGCACTCACTACTCACTACTCTGCACTCACTACTCACTACTCTGCACTCACTACTCTGCACTCACTACTCACTACTCTGCTCTGCACTCACTACTCACTACTCTGCACTCACTACTCACTACTCTGCACTCACTACTCACTACTCTGCACTCACTACTCACTACTCTGCGCACTCACTACTCTGCGCACTCACTACTCTGCGCACTCACTCCTCTGCGCACTCACTCTGCACTCACTACTCTGCACACTCTCTGCCCACTCTCTCTGCCCACTCTCTCTGCACTCACACTCTGCACTCACACTCTGCACTCACACTCTGCACTCACACTCTGCACTCACACTCTGCACTCACTACTCTGCACTCACTACTCTGCACTCACACCTCTGCACTCACACCTCTGCACTCACACCTCTGCACTCACTACTCTGCACTCACTACTCTGCACTCACTACTCTGCACTCACTACTCTGCACTCTGCACACTCACTCTGCACTGTGCACACCACTGATATCATGGAATCTTCCACCACACTTTCTAAAACTCTATAGTCCGAAGCATAATAGGCACAGAACCAAAAGAAGGGTAGACATTGCTTAAAATAATCTTATTGTATTTATGAGAAGCAAAAGCGAGACTGTGAAATGTGCTGAATATCAGTTTGTTACGAATCAACAGAGTGGAGTTAGAGAAACAAGAAATAGTAATTTAGAATCCGGGTTAGAAGGAGTAGTAATCACAAGCTGAGGATCAACGGGCGCGAAACAGCGTGGTGGGCGCGCAGGAGACGCAGCGTGGGCGTGCACATCAGCTGAAGATCGCCGGAGAAGACACCGAGCCTGCCTGCTGCCGTGACTGACCCGCTGCAGAGGGAAAGAGCCCGGTGAGTGGGGGTAGGGAGGGGGGGGCGGCAGAGAGGGAGTGGGCAGAGAGGGAGGGTGTGTGTGTGTGTGTGTGTGTGTGTGCGTGCGTGTGTCTGTCTGTGTGTGTCTGGTGTGTGCCTGCCTGCCTGCCTTTGTGTGATCGATGTCAAGAATATCGTAGGACAGAATATCGACCCTGAGGTAAGTAATATCGAAATCATTTATATCGATGTAAGTAATATCGAAGTTAGTAATATCGATAGCATATATATCGATGTAACTAATTTCGATGTTATTAATATCGATATTTGTATTATTTTTTTGATTTTTATTATGTATATGTTATATGTTTTTGTTAAGTATTTAAATTAATTTATATTATATGTGTATTATTTTGATATATTAATAAATTTATTTTTAAGTAAATTATATGTTTTAGTACCGGAGCGGGTTCTGGGTTTATAGGGGAATAGGGTGGGAAGTAATTTAATTGTAATAATTAATTGCAATTAATTATTTTAATTGATAAATTAATTATTTAACTGTCAATTAATGTTAATTTTTATTAAATGTTATGTTTTAGTACCAGAGCGGGTTGTGGGTTTATAGGGGAATAGGGTGGGAAGTAATTTAATTGTAATTATTTAATTTTTTATTTAATTATTAATTGGCAATTAATTATTTTAATTGATACATTAATTATTTAATTGGTAATTAATGTTAAATATTATTAAATGTTATGTTTTAGTACAAGAGTGGGTTGTGGGTTTATAGGGGAATAGGGTGGGAAGTAATTTAATAGTACTTATTAATTGGCAATTATTTTATTTGATAAATTAATTATTTAATTGGCAATTAATGTTAATTTTTATTTAATGTTATGTTTTAGTACCAGAGTGGGTTGTGGGTTTATAGGAGAATAGTGTGGGAAGTAATTTAATTGTAAATAATTATTTTTTTATTTAATTATTAATTGGCAATTAATTATTTTAATTGATAAATTATTTATTTAATTGGTAATTAATGTTAATTATTATTAAATGTTATGTTTTAGTACCAGAGTGGGTTGTGGGTTTATAGGGGAATAGGGTGGGAAGTAATTTAATTGTAAATAATTATTTTTTTATTTAATTATTAATTGGCAATTAATTATTTTAATTGATAAATTATTTATTTAATTGGTAATTAATGTTAATTATTATTAAATGTTATGTTTTAGTACCAGAGTGGGTTGTGGGTTTATAGGGGAATAGGGTGGGAAGTAATTTAATTGTAAATATTTAAATTTTTTTATGTGTAATATATTTTGTAAATATTTATTAATTGGCATTCCCTACTGTTGAACCCTTTGGAGTTGGAATAGTAATTTTTCTCCCTACGCTATCCAAGGCTTTTCCTACTGTTGCACCCTCTGGAGTTGGAATAGTAATTTTTACCCATACGCTATCCAACGCTTTCCCTACTGTTCCACTCACTGGCGTTGGAATATTAATTTTTACCCTTACGCTATCCAACACTTTCCCTAATGTTGTACTCATTGGAGTGGGAATAGTATTTTTTCTCCCTACGCTATCCAACGCTTTCCCTACTGTTGCACCCTCTGGAGTTGGAATAGTAATTTTTACCCATACGCTATCCAATGCTTTCCCTACTGTTCCACTCACTGGAGTTGGAATATTAATTTTTACCCTTACGCTATCCAACACTTTCCCTAATGTTGTACTCATTGGAGTGGGAATAGTAATTTCTCCCTACGCTATCCAACACTTTCCCTACTGTTGCACTCTCTGGAGTGGGAATAGTAATTTTTCCCCCTACGCTATCCAACGTTTTCCCTACTGTTGCACCCTCTGGAGTTGGAATAGTAATTAGCCAATCTACGCTATCCAATGTTTTCCATACTGTTGCACCCTTTGGAGTTGGAATATTAAATAATATTTTTACGCTATCCAACGCTTTTCTTACTGTTGCACCCTTTGGAGTTGGCATAGTAATTTTTACCCATACGCTATTCAACGCTTTCCCTACTGTTCCACTCACTGGAGCGGGAATAGAAATTTTTACCCACCCGTTATCCAACGTTTTCCCAACTGTTGCACTCTCTGGAGTGGAAGTAGTAATTGTTACTCTTACGCTATCCAACGTTTTCCCTAATGTTGCACTCATTGGAGTGGGAATAGTCATTTTTACATACCCGCTATCCAACGCTTTCCCTACTCTTCCACTCACTGGAGTTGGAATAGTAATTTTTACCCACCCGCTATCCAACGTTTTCTCTACTGTTGCACTCTCTGGAGTGGGAATAGTAATTTTTACTTTTACGCTATCCAACGCTTTCCCTAATGTTGCACTCTCTGGAGTGGGAATAGTAATTTTTCCCCCTACGCTATCCAATGTTTTCCCTATTGTTGCAGCCTCTGGAGTTGGAATAGTAATTTTCCCACCAACGCTATCCAACGCTTTCAATACTGTTGCACCCTTTGGAGTTGGAATATTATTTTTTACCCATACGCTATCCAACGCTTTCCCTACTGTTCCACTCACTGGAGTTGGAATAGTAATTTTTACCCTTACGCTATCCAACACATTCCCTAATGTTGCACTCATTGGAGTGGGGATAGTAATTTTTCTCCCTACGCTATCCAACACTTTCCCTACTGTTGCACTCTCTGGAGTGGGAATAGTAATTTTTCCCCCTAAGCTATCCAACGTTTTCACTACTGTTGCACCCTCTGGAGTTGGAATAGTAATTAGCCAATCTACGCTATCCAACGCTTTCCATACTGTTGCACCCTTTGGAGTTGGAATATTAAATAATATTTTTAAGCTATCCAACGCTTTTGTTACTGTTGCACCCTTTGGAGTTGGCATAGTAAATTTTACCCATACGCTATCGAACGCTTTCCCTACTGTTCCACTCACTGGAGTGGGAATAGTAATTTTTACCCACCCGTTATCCAACGTTTTCCCTACTGTTGCACTGTCTGGAGTGGGAATAGTAATTTTTACTCTTACGCTATCCAACGTTTTCCCTAATGTTGCACTCATTGGAGTGGGAATAGTTATTTGTACATACCCGCTATCCAACGCTTTTCCTACTGTTCCACTCACTGGAGTTGGAATTGTAATTTTTACCCACCCGCTATCCAACGTTTTCCCTACTGTTGCACTCTCTGGAGTGGGAATAGTAATTTTTACTCTTACGCTATCCAACGCTTTCCCTAATGTTGCACTCATTTGAGTGGGATTAGTCATTTTTACATACCCGCTATCCAATGCTTTCCCTACTGTTCCACTCACTGGAGTTGGAATAGTAATTTTTACCCACCCGCTATCCAATGCTTTCCCTACTGTTGCACTCTCTGGAGTGGGTATAGTAATTTTTACTCTTACGCTATCCAACGCTTTCACTAATGTTGTACTCATTGGAGTGGGAATAGTCATTTTTACATACCCTCGATCCAACGCTTTCCCTACTGTTGCACTCACTGGAGTTGGAATAGTAATTTTTACTCTTACGCTATCCAACGCTTTATCTACTGTTGCACCCTCTGGAGTTTGAATAGTAATTTTTACCCTTATGCTATTCAATATTATTTATATTTATTTATGTATTTAAGATGTTACATAAAGTTGTATTTAATTAATTTTAAAAATATTGAAAGTATATTTATTTGTTGTTATTTATTAAATATAATTATTTATTATTATTTATGTTATTATTTTATGAGTGTTGATGTATTTTTAAATTGTAGTATTTGTTAATATTTTATAATTATTTAAAAAATAATGTATATATTATAATTAATTAAGTATATATTATATATTTAATTATTAATTTTAATTAAATGTTTAATAGTAAATATGTATTATTTATTCATTTTAAACAGTATAACACATTTTAACATAAGTTTAAAATATATATAAGTACTATTTACTTAATTTTACCTTTTTTTAAAAAAACGATATTTTTAATTACGATATTTTTAACATCGATATTTTTGTTTCGATTTTTTAGTACTTACCATGTTGTAGATAGGGTGTCGATATACTTGCCTTCGATATTCCAGCGTCGATATTTTGTCTGTCGATATTTTCAGCCTCGATATTCTGTCAGAGATTCGTTTTGATTAGTATTAAAATATTTGTTTCCACTACACTTCAGAATTCTATTCCACTGAATACCACTCACCTCTGACAATCTACTCCACTCTACGAAACTCCCTCTATGCCACTCCACACTGCTTTACTCCACTCCATGCCACTTCAAGATACTCTATTCCACTCTACTCCCTCCACAACACTCCACCACTCTATGCCACTTCATTCTATAAAGTCCACTCTACACTACTTCACTCTACAACAATCTACTCCAAGGGCGTAACACAGGCCACCGCAGTGCGGGGGAGCATGCTCCAGGGGGCCCCCTCATCACAGTACTTCGGGCAGACAGCTCTTGCAAGAGTCCGGGGGGGGGGGGGGCTACACACACCTTGCAGGGGGGGCCCTCAATTTTCGTTACGCCAGTTTTGGGGGAGAGAGAAAGAGGAGTTTCAGATGCTGGTCTCCCAAGGCTGGCCAAGGCAGCAGAAGAGCAACAGAGCAGTGTATAGACAGACACCTGCCATCCAATAGTGGGTGTCTCCAATTTCACCCTAATCTGCATGCCCGGTTTGCATGTTAGAGAGGCAGTAGGCAGTGATTTTTAAAGGCAGCAGGTTTTCATGGTCCCCTTGTCTGCCTTCCACTGGCTGACACTTCTGACAGTCAACCATTGAGGGGAGTGTTGTATATATGTTGACGCATTATACGTCCTGTGGACTTCATTTACTCGATCTTTTTGGAGCAGTGCTCTTTCTGCAATAAAGAACCTTTACACATTTCAACTGAGGTTCATATTTTCTTGTTGGTCAACCCTGCACTGCACTTCAACAAGGAGGTAGCCTGGCCTGAGAAGGACGAAATATGAATAAGTCACTGCTGCTTCTTAGTGTACTGGCCCTCACCTCCGGGACCCTCTTCTCGATTCCATCTGTCCCCAGCTTCTTGATCATACCCAATCTCCTTTGGGCTCAGGAGGTGGAGAGCTTCAGCCAGCAGTTCTGCACCTCCTAAGCCCTACTAATGCTGAGCACAATGTGACTGCTCTCTTCAGGGCCTCCAGTGCCCCCCTCCCCCACCCACCTTCAGTTGCAAGCACCAAGAATAAACAGAGCCAGGTGCCAAACTGGTGCCAGGAACTAGGATTCACTGTTATTGCCCTGGTGGTAAAAAGGAGGGCGGTGTGACGGGAGGTGTGTGTGTGTGCGTGTGTGTGTACATGATTGCATGTGTGTGCATTTTTATAACAGATGGATGGCTGCCAGGGGGATTTGTGATGGTGAGAGGGGAGAATGTGAGAGGTGTCTGCTTGGGGGGAGGGGTGTGTTTCGGCGGCGGGCAGTCACTGGATAGCAAGCATTTCTGTGAATGTCTATACATGAAATAATGTGGTCATCTATTGGGGCATTTAGCGTGGCATTCTGGCAATCTTTCACATAATAGTGCCTCATTCATGACATTCTGTGAGTATTCCTACAATAGTCTCGCTATTCCAGGCATCAGAGGGCTAATCATTGGCATAATGTATGTATTCAGGGTGACCTCTGTCTGTCCCAGGCATAATGGGGTCCTATCCGTGACTTAAAGTAGGCCTTCAGTGGGACACTGTCTTTCAAAGGCATAAATAGTGGCCATATATGACATACTGTAAGCATTCAGGGTAAATTTCGGAATAACGGGGGCGTATTAAGGACATATCCATTACATGGTGTTGTCATTCAGGACACCAATGTTCAACACCAAATTATGCTAGTTACGTTACTTGTGAAAGGCTTCAAGGGGGGAAACAGCCACTACAACGCGGCCGTTTCCACGAATGCACTAACCATGGTTACCACTATAACCTTTACCACGAAATACGTAGTAAAGGAATGTGAGTTAAAGTTCCAATAAAAAAGAGGGGTTTGGGGGGGCTGGGCGGGTCTCCCCCCCCCAAAAAATAAAAAAACGAGCGGGTTTAAAATAAAAGAAGAAAACTTACATAAAAAACGCTCTTTAGTGCCGCTGTCGTTCAAGGAAAGAGCCTCCCCAACGACGTGGCGTGTAGTGTACGTCATTATAGAAGTGCTTTTTTAATTTTGCTAGACGTGTTTTGACGCTTGTTTCCGTGGTTGGTGGAAGTAAGGGCAGCTGGTGAAAGGCGTACAGGTGTCAGGTAAGAAAACAAATCTTTAAACATAAAAAAGTATTATTTAAGCGCACTTTAAATTAAATGCATTTTTAAAAGTAAGGTAATCTGTTGTTTTTGATTGTTTTATACATCGATCTTTTGCTTTGTTCTGCAGTTTTGATGTTTTGTAACTTTTTTTGCGTTGTATAATCCTGCGTTCTAAAATGCTGCGTGGTAAAGCCACTTGCGAAGTAAAATGTGCGTGGTAATGCCATGCATGGTACTTCTTAGCATTGTATAATCATATAACCGCTTCAAGGAGCATTGGAGACCAATTGGAATGCTGTCCAGTAGAACTCCATAACTGCCATACTGTAACGATGGCAAGCGCAATTCCTAATTTAGGAAGAATTACCCTTTCTGTGTTTATACTTATCATCATGTCTGCTGTGTACAGGTTGAAAAGGAGAGGGGTCAAACACATCCTTATTTTGGGGTCTGTTGAAATCTTTTTGACTCTTGTTCCATTATCGATTTTAACACTCACCCAGGTTTCATGAGCCAGTAATATTTGTCTGGCTTCACCTTCAAGGACCTGTGATTGAAACATTTCTATAACTTTTAATTTCGAATTCTGCTGTCAATGGCCTGCAATTGTGAAATGTGTATCAATTTAAATGTGTCCACCCTTCTTCTAAGTACTTTCTCTGTTATTTATTTGGAAGAGGCAGTATGGAAAATTGAAACAATGAAAGATGTGATATACATTTCGAAAAAATTATAAACTGTATTGCTTAACCACAGTTTTACACTGCCGGTACATATACCTCTTTACCTGATCGTTGGTTAGAATATTAACAACAACAATATCGTTTGAAAAATAGAACTGTGCCCTAAGTATCGGTCACAAAAATGTTTCTCCATTGGGTGTCGATTTCCTATTATTAACTCCAATAAAGCAATATTTTTTGAAGTTATGTTTAGGATATTCTATTTCCATCAGATGACATTTATAGGGCTATATTTTGGTATCATATCTCTTTCACCAATCTTTAGGGAAATTTTGCTAGAAAAGACAATGTTTTGCCACTATTTTCATTAATATTTCAAGGTGAGGGTGAACTTCTTCACCCTTGGGGATGGTAAGGCTTGCCTTAAACACCACAAACATATTGCAATCTTTTATTGGACTTTTTGCGGACTAACGTGAAAATTGTACTGTCAAATGCACAGTGTGGCACGATCTGCTTCTTTTTGTATTTTCTCGGGGAAGAACACTCTCCAAATAGCACTAATGGAAGTGAGGCTTTCACACCTTGGTTTGTAAATTTAAGGCAGGTATTTACTGAGGCCACATTTCTTTCAAGGGTAATCTTCCATCACTGTCTGAGAGGGACTAAGCGGCCAGCGGATGACAGCCATCAGTGAAGCAGAGATAACAGGCAACATGTGAGAAAATATAAAAAACAGAGATGCTGTACTGCTCATGGCCGGATCAAGTACCATTTTTATACTCAAGACATACACTTTCAATTTGGCTTCCAGACTTCAGTCTGCGTTTATCTTCAATCCTTTTGAAGGTGGAGCGGGCCACGGCCGGGGGTGTTAAATGAGCCTTAAGAGGGGGAGATAGAAATGTGCTGCCATGTAACAGATCGCTCTGTTGGGTTCACAGCTAATATGCTGCATCATAAATATGCAACTTGCTATGCATTAACAAGAAGAGATGTGTTTTTTGCAGACTCACTCTGCTGAAGGTCTGTGGTGAACGTACAACCTTTGTTTTACATAAATCTGTGTATAGTAATGAAGGTAATTTGTTTGTTGTGTATCTCACAAATACATAATTTACACCATACATAAATAAAGCATTATTGAATGCTGGGACTAAAACACACAGAGTAATAAAAGCTTGGTGGCAGCTCAGAGGTTATAGCTTTCCAAAACCAGCAAACCCACATACAGTTCACGTCAGGCTACATGAGGCTTGCTGGGTAGACGACCAGTGACCCCTGGCAGATCGTATAGCCAGATAAGAGAATGCATTTAACATTCCTTGGGAGAAAATCACGAGTGGAAGGGCGGGGGTTTTCAGCAGGGGATAGTGAAGAGCAACAATTTATCAGAAGAAGGGACCTCGAGGTTTAAGAGAGGTGGTCTTTTTTTTATTAGAATGCCTCATTCTTCACCTTCCAACGAGGTCACGTTTGAAATGCCTTCTGGTATCTGCACAAACATCGACACACCTGTTTAAAAAAAAATTAAAATCCTGTATATACAGAAGTGCAGATGATACACAAACTTTCCAAGGCCATTCAAAGAGCAGTGTATAAAAACAGATGTGCCCATCCATCAAAGCTGTCAAGAGCCACACTTTCCTTCTGCTTTTGAAAGATGTGCAAAAATGCCTTAGACGCATTACTATGACCCTGTACAAGTTCCAGATCTTAAAAAAAAAAGTGTAAGCCAGTGCAGAAAAGAAACATTTTAAATCAGATGAAAGACATGGTCTTCTGCATAACCCCTTTACCGTGCATCCTTAAAACAAGCATTTGCAAAGTCAGTAGTTCTGGAATTGGCTCACTGCCACATGGCTTTGTCAATGCTGGTTTTGCTTTATCTTGTTTTTTTCAAAACTTTATTGTTGGGGAAACTGACCGGCCCTCGTGAATCTAAAAAAAAGAAAAATCGCTAAAGGCAAAAATTATTTTTCCTCACAAAGAGCTCACATTACCATAGTAGTCCCTGGCACTGACGGGAACTACTTTTTGGGTAGATCTTGTCCTTGTGGGGAAAGGGAAAAATGTTTAATTCACAGTGAATTTAGCCAATGTCTGATCTAGGCCTACCTACTGCTATATGCCGTAGTGGATGAGAGAAAAATATGAATGGCAAAAACTTCTGGACCGTATATCATTTTAGGAAAATCACCTCTGCCACCTAAAGACCCCCATTGCTAACAACCATCCACGAATCAGAGTGGCTTCAGCCATGTCTGCACATAAGGAAAAAATAAATGTGTATTGGTTTCTTTTCTCATTATATTTGAACATCTACCTGCCAGTACATTCCAAGATTGAAAGATTGCAAGCATTTTTTCTATTAAAAAAAAAATATATTTTGTTTACAGTGGTGCATTTCATGTGCCTCATTCATTCATTCTCCATAGGTCCGGATCAAAGAGTGACAAAAGTTTGTTAGCCTATACCATCTCTTTGAAGCCACATGATGCAAATTTAGCTATGAATGACAAGAAATAGTGCAGTTTTGGCAGTGTTAACCAAATATCCAGAAAGGGATCCAAATTTTTCCAGTAGTTCTTCTACTCTTGGAACCGAGGTCAAGGGATATGCTGTATAGATTAATAGGTCATCCGCATAAAATGCAACTTTGGAACTGTAAGATGAGCAGCTGATTGGGACTACTAAAACTACTAAGGGATCCAAACGCAACTGTTGAGCAAGAGGCTGTCAAAACTGGGGTCATGTGTTGGAATATTACTGACTGGGAGAGAGAAGTAAGCTCTAAGTTAAGGTATTATAATAGTAAAAGACATTGAGAAAATCCCACATTTGAATCTTTCTAGGATCTCTAATGAGATTGAATGTTTATTAAATAGGTGGAGGAACCTCCCGTTGACAATCTATGGACGGATTAATCTGATAAAAATGGTTATCCTTCCCAAGGAGGGTGTCGAGTTTTATTTGGGCCCATAAAGGGGCCAGACTGTCTTGGAAAAAGCAAAGACGTAAACTGAATAAAGGGGGATTCGCTTTACCTAGTTTTAATTGGTACTGACTTGCCTTTCAGTTTAAAAATATTCGAATGCTCCTGGGTAAGACAGGTGATTCTACTTGGGAGAATCTTTTGGGGGAAATGATAAGGTCTGTAAGTTCAGAGGGTTTCTTGTATACATTTGGTGTTCCTACGTTTTTTAAGAAGGTCCGGTTAAAGGTCCTCGGAGCTGCTTTGGATCTTTGGTATGGACTCAGGAGGAGGTGGGGTATTGGATATTTTTCCGACTTTGCTCCAGTTTGGGGCTCCCCCGGAACGCCAGAATATCTAAAAGATGCCCCCAGTGTCCTACTCAGAAGGGCGGGAGTCTCAACTTGGTCAGACCTAATTTCGTCGGAAGGAGTTCACCCGTGGGAAGTACTGAGTATTAAAACTAATCATGAGCTGTCCAGATTCAAGTTCATCCAACGATTTTCTTGGTTTGTAGCATCAAAAGGAGATATTGGTGGTAACTTTGAATTTGAATTGCTCTTTCAAGATGTCGGATCTAAGAACAAGGAAGTCGCAAGGTGGTACGATGGACTCTCAGGGGCAGAAGAGAGAAAGTTATTACCCCTGCATGCGGTCTGGAGAGGAAGCCTCCCAGAGGAGGGATTTGAATTAATTTGGGATACCTCTCTGAAGACTTTGTACTCAACGGTTAAACCGGCCAATTTGAAGCGTAACCATTTTTTTTTACCATTCACCGTCTTTATTGAACCTCGCATAAAATATCCAAGTTTGCACCTCAACCTCCCCTAAGTGTGTGATGTTCATATTTTTGCTGAATGTCCATGCTTGAAGATCTTTTGGGACACTGTTGAACTATCGCTTAAGGGAATCTTTGATCACGAGATCAAACTTAACACAACTTTGATTCTTTTGGGGGTCGATGGCACATCAACTTTGGTGTTAAGGAGGCCCAGTAGAGGGTCGCTTTTTATTTAATTCTTATTGCTAGGAGGGAAATTTGTTTAAAATGGAAGGATCCTCTGCCTCGGACAGCAGAGGACTTGGTCAGGGCTTTGGTCAGAGTTTGTGGCCTCGACAAGAGAACAAATAAGAATCCCGGCTTACCTATCTGGTCTCCCTTTCTGATTTGGTCTCGATCCTTGGGTGTTGGTCGCCTGTCCCTATGATTACACTGACTCACTGACAAACGGTCAGGGTCCAGATGGTATGGACCAGGGCGAGTGCAGTGACCGCTGGGCGGACAGTTAGACAATGCGTTTTTTTAATAGCTTTGCAGACACTTCTCGATGAGATAAGGGAAATACAAATAAAAAATAAATGTGCAGTGCTTTGATAAAAGTTTTTCTTTATGCTCTTCCTAATTACAAGTGACCATTCACTGCATTGGAATAAACAGTTAATGCTCATTAGACCTGTAAGCCTTAGGGTGATCTTCCCCTAAACATTTTGTCTTACTCGTCCATATTTTCTGATCTTGTTTTTGATAGTCTTAGGACTCTGTGCACTTTATTGCTACTAACCAGTGCTTAAGTGTATCTGCTCGCTCCTTAAAATAAGGTACAATTGGCTTATTTAATTTATTTATAAGTTTTGAGTAAAGTGGTACTAAATGTACCCAGGGCCTTTAAATTAAAAGCAACAAGTGGGCCTGCAGCACTTGTTGTGCCACCCACTTAAATAGCCTTGCAAACCTATCTTAGGCCTGCCATTGCAGCCTCTCTGTGCTGTTTTAAACTGCCACTTCGACCTGACAAAATCAAACTTTTGTCAGGCCTAAAACTTCCTTTTAAATACACGTCACCCCAAGGGTACCGCTTACAGCCCACAGGGCAGGGTGCAATGTATTAAAAAAGTAAGAAATGTACTTTTAAGTTTTATATGCCTTAATAGTGAAAAACTCTTAAATTCATTTTTTACTATTGCAAGGTCTACCTCTCTCATAGGATAACATTGGGGTTATCTTATTACATTTAATAAGGATAATCTCCAAATGTGAACAGGTAAACAGTTCATGTTTGGTGTATTTGGAGTTGTAATGAAAAATTCCCTTTTATGGTAAAGTTGGATTTCAAATTACAGTTTTGAAAATGCTTCTTTTAGAATGTTGACATTTTCCTGCCTCAGCTATTTAGTACCTGCAGCCTGTCTCTGGGTCACATGACTAGGTGTAGTTGGCAGTTGGTCTTTGTGTATTCCTTCCTAACAGCCACAAACAATAGAGAGCATAGCTGTTCCTGAATGAGCCATCACTTGTAGGATGTTGGGAGCTGGGCACAGCCCTACTTACACCTGAATAGGCTGTGTCCTGCCTTCACACCAAGGATTGCATTCCCCTTGTAGTCTGGAGCCAGGGCAGGAGAGGTAGGAAACCTGAGCGCTTCAAAAGGAATTCTCTAGAAGCTTCTCCCACTTCAAAGAAGGCACCAAGTATCAATACTGGACCTCCAACACCAACTCTTCAGTGCATTTTTGGGCCTGTGAAAGACTCTGCCCGGAGGAAGGACTACTGTGCTGCTGAAATGACTACCACTCTCTCTGCGGAACTGCAGTCCTGAATGACGGCTGCCCTGCTGCCCCCTTGCCTGAGAGAGAATGACAGGACCTGCAACCTATACCCAGGACCACCGGTGTGAGTACCCAGAAATCTACAACTTTGAGTCCTACCCTGCCAAGTGTTGCCACCCCAGTCCTAGACACTTGAAAGCGGGCCTGAAGGAGCTCTGTCAGCTCATTTGTGGATCCAGAAGAACTGAAGCATCTCCTCTGCTGCGCGGCGCAACACTGAGCAGAGCCGAAGCATCGCCTCTTTTACGTGGTCTTTTCTGGTGCAAGGACTTTGCATCGCTCTTGAGGCCTGCAGCCTCATTGGAAGCCCCTCATCCACGGCAGCATCAACAACGATGCAATTTCTATGGAATCAGCTAGTGCGCAAAACATCCTCGACACAGGCTTCACATTGCAAGCTCCCCTCGTTGATGGCATCCTCGATAATGACGCAGGAGTTCGCATCGCAGCCCCACAGCTCTTCGAAACCAACACTGTGCGATGCTTCTTTGACCAGGACCTTGCATCTCCTCAGCTGAGCGATGCTTCATCAATGTGGGACCTGGCATCGCTCTGAAACCAGGTTTTAAGATAACCATGTTCAGCAGACCTAACTAGGTCACTGCAGCCGGACCATGCTCCATCGCAGTCGGCCTGAACTTGTGACTTTGTCCAGGATCAGCGTTACTAGATAACCACAGTTGGCACTTTGTGCTTTTTGGCACTATATTCACTGAACTCTTCAAAATTGCATATCTCTGGTTCTACTAATTAGAGTTTTGTTGTTTTGGCCTTTGTTTTATTTATTAAACCTTACTCTATTTTCCTAATTTGGAGTGGGGGTTTTCTTGTGTTGTGTTTTTACTTTATTACTGTTTGAAGTGCTGCATAATTACATTTACACATTGCCTTTAAGTTAAGCTTGACTGCCCTGTGCCACGCTACCAGAGGGTTGAGCATAAGTTAATTTGGGGTTTGCTTGTGACTTCACCCTAACAAGGATTGTGGTTGCTGCCTAAGTAGTGTTTCACCCCACTCAAACAGTAACCCAGTTTCTTACAATGCTACATGAAATTGTTATCCATTATTCTTCTGATCTGATTCCAGGTAGGGGGTGCTGCACCACACGCCACACCACTAGACCAGCCCCCATCAGTGTAAAGCTGTTCAGGAGTCTGAATTTTTTTAACAAGTTGATTGACAGTGCTGAAAATTGTTCTCCTAGCCATTTAAGGTGCAATAGTTTTCCACTAACCTCTCCTGCTCACTGTTGTGACTTGTATTCTCATTATGCATCACTTCCCCCTAGTTACCTGTCCCTCACTTCTCAGCCCACCCACTCTAACTGTCTCTCTGTCACCCACACCAGGCACTTCAGCATTCCACTACCTCATCAAGCTTTCCAACATTTCAAACACACACCACATCCATACTGGCTGAGCAGCAGGGCACAGGTAACTAAGAGAAATGATGCATAATGAGAATCATTTCGCTTAGTTGCCTGTTCCCTGCTGCTCAGTCAGTATGGATGTGGTGTGTGTGTAGAATGTTGGAATGCTTGATGAGGTAGTGGAATGCTGGAGTGCCTGGTGTGGGTGACAGAAAGACAATTGGAGTGTGTGGGCTGAGCAGCAAGGATGCTGCTCCTGGTGCGACTGCACTTCATATCTTCTACTTACCATCTAAACCTGTAACTAAGCTTAATAAACCATCTACTTATAACTTACAATATGGCTAGCTCTGGACTTCCTTTGGATTGCGACACTCACCCAGTGCTAAATTTGTAATAAAATAAGTGCCAGGTTCTTGTCAGGAGGCCACTAGAGGTGGCATCATCCATTGCCCACATCAGCGCAGCCAAAAAAAAGACATTAACCATCACACTCCTGAAAGTGTTATAAGTCAGACTAATCCAGACCCCAAAGCTGTAAGAATCTCTTGGGCGGCAGGCTTTAGTCATGTTTAAAGTATAATTATTAATAAACATCTGTTGTTGGGCTCATCTCTAAATTATACACCAGGTGTCAGACTGTCATCAGTACAGGTGCTGACAATTAAGTGCCTGTGTGGAGCACCGGAAACCACCAGCTCAAATTAAGCACTGCTTCTCACCCTAGCTGGTGTTCAACTCAGTTTCAAGGTTTGAGGTGTTGCATTGAAGGGTTCACACCATTCTCTTGGTTGTAGATGGCAAAGCCTTTTTATAACATGTTATAGCTTACCCGACCTTTGACCTTCTACCACCATGATGGAATCCCCATCTCAGAGTTCAGTGACACATGGGGGGGGGGATTGGATTGATTTGATATTCTCAATATGCACTGCTTTTGAGGTTGAAAACTCAGCTTGGAGCTGAGCAGAAGGAATGGGCTCCTCAAACCAGTTCAATGTTTCAATACAGATTGTGATCTCACTTAGTTCTAGGATATGTTCTTGGTAGCTTTGGTCTTGTGTTAGCTAACTATATGGACTTTTTGTTCTCCACTTACCTTAGTGACGGTTAAAGGCATTTACCACTTGCCATAGTCTGATTTTGAAGCACATGCCTAGCTGTAGCTTTCTTTTGTTATGTTTTCAAGATTCATCCACTTGTTACCCCAGTGTTTTCTGTTTTGAAAGTTAGTACATTGCTATAGCATTTTCGACGGTCTTTCGAACAACCTCCTTTTTAACATTACTTTGGAGTTTGGGGTGAGAAATTGTATAATTACCACGGAACATTTTAAAGCCCATGTCTTGTTTTTGTAGGTTCTATGGGTGTCACAACTTTCACTTCAACTCAGGGCTTTGGGGTTCTAGTTTAGGATTTCTGTGTGAGTGCCCTGTAGTATAAGACTCGTTAGCAAGTCTATGGCTTCCCCAATCCCTCCATGTGCCCCAGGATTTGCTACTTTTCAGTTTTATACCTATTCGATTTGGATGCAGAGGAGTCTGGTATTGGCATTGGGTTGTTTTTGCTTCAAGTCACCAAAGCGGAACATCATGGATGAGTTCATGATATTCAACCAATGATTAATAAGGCAAGTACAGGTTGATTTAGCTTGTTTGGGAGAAAGATAATCCAAGGAGATAACCCAAGGGTTTGAATGTTTAAACTACTTCTTCCAGTGTTTCCTTGCTGAGAGTGTGTGTCGGGTAATGATGCCTACAAGGGATGTACTTGAAGAAATATTTAAGTAAAAAATCTCTAATCACGTATTAAACATAAGATCATGACATAAAGAAACCAATTCAAGGCAGAATAATCTAAATTACTTAAGCAAAGAAATAAATCAATACAACTGGGCGTATCTCTTAAATCTTTGTATTTGTATTTTAAATCTTTGTATTTCAATCATAGAAAGTGGATTTCATTAGGAGTTCAACATGAGATACTTCAAAAGCATTGATAACAGTACACAAAAGAAATTCTTAAACGTTCAATTTTACTAGTTATCAATGTACAATAGCCAATTCCCAAGGGTATACATTTTGGAGAATGTCCTAAACATAGGAACAAAATCTCTAAGGTTTTACTCTTAAAACAGACTAAAAGGAAATGGGTTTGAGTGTCGACGTTTTGGTCTCTTCCGAGATGAATCAACAAGACCATCATCAGAACAAGATGTTTCATGAGAAGATCCAAGACCCCTCTAAAAGTCAAATTCAAAAAAGAACAAAACAACAACAGTCAGATTTGAATATAGAGAAAGAATATACACCCAGAAAAAGTGATAAAGAAGAGGTCCAAACTTAGAATATTGTGAGTAGACCCCAAGAGAACGAGACAGGTGCTCAGGAGATGAAATAGTACGAGTAAGCTCAGTTGAGATACCATAGAGAGCGGGAAGAAGTGATATCATGCAGTTTAAAAACTTACAAGGGAAAAAGTCAAAGTAATTCTAGAAGGGAAGTTCTCGCAAATAACTTATAGAATCTGAAAAATAACAAAGAATACATGTACAATAACATGTATGGCTAACCTTCATTAACCTATATAGTGGACTCAAACAGAAAAGCACAAAATGAAAAATCACTTCCACTTTAAAGCCTACTGTAAAGGCATATTGAAACATTTAAAAAGAACTTGAATAAACATAGGTGGGTAACCTTTTGTTGTCACAAGTGATGAAATATGACCAACCAACCACGCTACTTTCTACAAAATCTTTCTGATATCGTTATGAAACCAGTTGATAAAGGCACAGGAATTGTCTAGTTAAGCAAAACCTCTTAAAGAGAAGAACTACTCAGGCAAATTGGGGTTCCAGAACACTACAAAGAGCTTTCAATAAATCCCACTAATGAATTGAACAAATAAATATTGAGTTTAATACTAACACCACAATCCCAGCGATATACATCTTAAACCAGTAGCACAATGCCTGTTGCGGTCAATCATCCTACATACATTAAAGATACTACAGCTGTTATAAATTTTGTAGAGAATCATCCATTTGACTCCAGAGAAGAGCTTTTGGTTAGTATGCATATAGAAAGCCTTTAAACTAACATACTGCAACAGGAAGCCTCGATGCTGCTGGAGAAACTCTTGGACACTAGGACACGGCAACATAATGTCCCCACATCTTTTATTATTGAATGTACTAAATTGGCATTGTGTAAGAACTTTTTCTTATTTGAAAATCAATTCTATGAAAAAATCAAAGGTGTCACGCTGGGGACAGTTTTTGGTCCTGAAATTGCTAATATCTATGTATTCAATTTTGAAGCAAAATCTATTGACTGTACTGGAAATTCTTATTGACAACATATCAGTAAATGGATGTGATATCTAGACGAACTTTGGAAAGCTAATATCGCAAGTTTGATGGAGTTTCATAATTGGTTGAATGGTTTAAACTACAATTTAATACTCACTATTGAATATATCAACAGTATGATTAACTTTTTGGACATTACATTTACAACGGAAGATGGTGGATTATATACAACTCTATTTACGAAACCAACAGCCAGGAATACCCTCCTTAACCCGTTTGTTGCTACCGCGATTTCGCGATTTCGCGGTAGTGCGGAACTTCCGCAAAATGGGCGGGACTGCGTTGGACGTGCGCAGCACTACGGAGGTAGTGCTCGCAACGTCCAACGGCCGACGGCAGCACTTGAGGGGTTAAATATGCCAGCCATCACCCTCAGGTCTTAAATTGGTTTCAAAGCAAAGACTACTCTTTAGAGGCCATAAACTCAAGGATAAATTGAAAGCAAGAGGTTACTCTTTCCGACTTCTAAAGTAATCAATGAAAAGAGCATGGTACTATAATCCGGAGGCCCTTCTGGAAAACAAGGACTGACCTAATAATACACGCCTTGTTTGTGTCTCTACCTTTGGTCCAACAAGATCAAAAGGGTAATTGGAAAACACTGGGATCTCCTAAAAGTACTCGCCGAATTTAAAGACAAACCACCTTGTTCATTTAAGAGAAGGTCGAACCTCATGAATAGACTTGCATGGGCTATGAGGAAACTAGATGCTCAAACATACAAAATGTGTCCAATTGTGGGCCATTTCAAATGTAATAACTGTGTTGCTTGCAGCACAACAAAAACAATAAAAGACCTCTTTCTTAATGGGCAGAGATTTGAAACAAAACGTGTCTCCAACTGTAATATTGTTAAAAACACAGAGAATCATATGTTAAGAAATATGGTGATACCATATTGCGAATAAAAAACAAAAGGGAGAAAGAAAACCTTTTCCTCTGACAGTATAAAATCAAACCCAACACAATATCACGAAAAGAATTAAACACAATATCCAACTGACAATGCAAAATGAATTAATAAAATTATACTACAACACAACAGAGAGAGACACAGTAAGACAATACAGTTTTGTCATTGAGGCTATAGCACACCGAGTATATTAGTCTCGGACTGGCAATCTTGGGCACATATACTTATTGCACTTTACAAAATTGACACGGTCACTCGGTTATGCAGTTTGTTTTGCGTCGACGCGTTTCGATGGCTTATTTCATTTTCTTGCCATCTTTTTCAAGACTGTTATGTTTAGTCTCTCTTTATCTGAGGCACTGGATGGTTGCCTTAAAATTTGGAAGGTCCTATGGATAAACATATTGCTGTCAGTATCTGTTTTGCATGTTACTGATTTTGCTGTTCATTAGACATATCTGGTACAACTGATTTCTATGCATCTAGCACAATATTTGGAGGTCCTATGAATAACCATATTGCTGTTAGTATCTATTTTGCATATTACTGATTTTACTGTTCATTAGACACATCAAAACATAGTGCAACTGATTTCTATGCATCTAGGGCAATAAACATCTTATTTGGACACATCAATTCCAATTCTCTTGTACTGTATCAACAGTCGATATTCTTAGCTACCATCTGCGACTTAATAAGGTTAAGCATAGGTCTCGTCAATTTTAATCTTCACGGCACCTACAATTGTCCAATATTACCATGTGTGCTTTTACGTTCAATGTCCCCCTCCCACTTATTGGAAAAAGAAAAAGCTACCATGCGTATGAACTATTTGACGGGTATCCCGGGATTACCATATTAAAATACATACCAATAACATCCGCCCACTAACCAAAGTGAAACAGGTGATATAGATCTAACCAATCAATGGGAAATAAAAGAGGAAAGAAGCGCGGGTAATTTGAACTTCTACGGGGAAATCGGACGCATAACCAAGAAACGCCGGTCGGGAGTGGAGACGCGATAGCTGCAGACTTTCTAGGTAAGAGGCTGTGTCGTAGGGGCTTAGGGTCAGTGACAACACCCAATTGCAAAAGTATAAACTAACTTTAGCTCCCGTTTACATCTTAATCTTATAGAGACAGAAAACAAAAGATTCGGGCGCAGCCAAGTATCCACTCCCTTACAGACTCTGCTACATGAGGAGCAAGGTGGGTTGTTTTGAATAGGCCCAACAGGTTAAAAATGATGTAGAAAACCTTTTTTGACACGTTGTGGTTCGTGTACTTATGCAACGCTCGTTATATTTTTTACCAGATATAAGCCAAGTGACAACAAAGTGGGGGCTCCCTATCCAGCAGTTGCGATTAGTGCGCTATCGCTAATAAACAACAACAAACACAGGTAAATCTGGGCGAAAAATTAGAATGCAAATAACAAACTTAATGTTAAAAACGTCCAAATAATATGGGTCAGCAGTAGATTGATAAATATAAACGAGTAAACTCTATTACAGATAACCCCTTTGCACCTTTGATGCAAGATTTTACCACCGGAATAAGAATAAACAACAAGGAATTCCACAGCAGGAATAAAGGTAAAAATTAGGCTGATATCAGTAGGAGCAAGAAATAGATCTGTGTCAGCGGAATAGGCAAAGTAAAAAATATCTCATTACTTTTTAGGATAACCCCACTGTGTAATATGCCTGTGCAGGATAATCAGAAGTCCTCCCTGAGTATGAAATAAAAGGTAACAACTGACAATAATACATGGGGCTCTGTAGATCAAAAATGATGACTAGATGTCAATGAAACTTAAAAAAAGTCTCTTAGCGGACATTTTAATATGGTAATCCCGGGATACCCGTCAAATAATTCATACGCATGGTAGCTTTTTCTTTTTCCAATAAGTGGGAGGGGGACATTGAACGTAAAAGCACACATGGTAATATTGGACAATTGTAGGTGCCGTGAAGATTAAAATTGACGAGACCTATGCTTAACCTTATTAAGTCGCAGATGGTAGCTAAGAATATCGACTGTTGATACAGTACAAGAGAATTGGAATTGATGTGTCCAAATAAGATGTTTATTGTCCTAGATGCATAGAAATCAGTTGCACTATGTTTTGATGTGTCTAATGAACAGTAAAATCAGTAATATGCAAAATAGATACTAACAGCAATATGGTTATTCATAGGACCTCCAAATATTGTGCTAGATGCATAGAAATCAGTTGTACCAGATATGTCTAATGAACAGCAAAATCAGTAACATGCAAAACAGATACTGACAGCAATATGTTTATCCATAGGACCTTCCAAATTTTAAGGCAACCATCCAGTGCCTCAGATAAAGAGAGACTAAACATAACAGTCTTGAAAAAGATGGCAAGAAAATGAAATAAGCCATCGAAACGCGTCGACGCAAAACAAACTGCATAACCGAGTGACCGTGTCAATTTTGTAAAGTGCAATAAGTATATGTGCCCAAGATTGCCAGTCCGAGACTAAAATACTCGGTGTGCTATAGCCTCAATGACAAAACTGTATTGTCTTACTGTGTCTCTCTCTGTTGTGTTGTAGTATAATTTTATTAATTCATTTTGCATTGTCAGTTGGATATTGTGTTTAATTCTTTTCGTGATATTGTGTTGGGTTTGATTTTATACTGTCAGAGGAAAAGGTTTTCTTTCTCCCTTTTGTTTTTTATTCGCAATATGGTATCACCATATTTCTTAACATATGATTCTCTGTGTTTTTAACAATAAGAATAAATTTGTACAAGTTTTTTACACACGTATTGGTTTGTTTTATCTTGTTTAAATGTCAAAGTGTTCAAAATTAATATGTGGGCTTAACGAATGAATTGTGCCAAGGGAAACGCTCTATTTTACTTTGAATAAGTACCCTATTCCCCTGGTTCAAGGGGTCTCTCTCATTTAAATCAAGTACTTGAGCACGGCTCTTGTGAGTCGGAGAGGTTTGTGAATAAATAGCCCCAGTAATTAATTCAATCTGAGTGAGCTATATACTATTAACCATCAAATATCGGTCTTTGGGGTTAAAAAATGGACAAATTTATTACATTTGGGTATACAGAAGATCAGCTTAGTAAAATGTTAAATCATAATCCCCAAATTAGAAGTACTACAATTAATAGTAAAGATGGACATGAAGAACTACTAAAAATCTTTAACCTAAGAAAGAAGCTAATAAGAACTGAACTGCACGCTGAGTTTCTTACAGGATATCTAAGAGCTGGGGTCATACCCCTAGGGCTACGAATCCGGAACGAACCAGGCCTGTTCACGGATAATGTAAAATTCCTAGAAATATGGACTCACATCGCGAATCGATGTAGCCGTGATTGGCTGATTCTCATTATTGAGACAGCCCAAGGCGTCATGATCCTCGAAAGAAAAGAACTTGAGGATTTAGAAATAGCATTTAAACAAAACTCATTAATTGAGGACATAAAAAAGAAACTAGACGAATTAATGCAGGAAACAGAAAGCTATCAAGAGTACTTAACAAATAAAAAATCGATTAAACTTAGGAAAGATATCGACAAGTTCAGCGCTGAACTTGTATATCCCTTTCTAAACAAAGACTACTACACAAATAAGAATGATCAAAGATGGGAAAAGCCCCAGTATTCCAAACAAATCTACTCTCGAGGGGGCAATAAAAGAATCACATTCTCTGAGACCTCTGGGTCCAGTGATGAGGATGATCATACTAACGACCATACAGGAAGAACAGCTTCAAACTACCAACAGGAACCTAATTCTACTTTTTTAGGACATCGCCCCTACAGAGGGAGACGAGGTTATCGGAATTTCCCCAGGGAAGAACCGATGAGGAACCATGCACCTCAAAATCAGAACACTCCCAACTTTCTGAAAACAAGAAATGCGAAATACTGGAGGTGAATCAATTTCCCATCATAAACCTCTCTGACAGAGAGCTGTCAAAAGAGGAAAAGGAGGTTTTAAAATTTGGTTTTAGTTTCGCCCCAACTGCTCCACCAAATAAATTTGAATTAGAGAAGGATATTAAATGTTTCTTTAGAAAAATTAGGCTTAATAGGTACTTTGCAGATAAGGTTTATGAACCCAGGTACAATAGAACAGGCTTCAAACCTAAATCTAATTTCACCCCAAATTTAAATCAAGTTGATAAAAATGTGGAATTATTTGAAAGAATAGTAGAAATAGAGATCAAAAATAGCCTTGACAACATTCAACCACAGTCCAATAATTTATCAAAAGTACATAGAATTGCTCTGAAAAACTTACAAGACTCTGATTATCTAACAATAAAACCCGCAGATAAGGGCGGAGGTGTTGTGGTTTTTAACACTGGTGATTATGACAACAAAATGAAGTCACTATTAAATGTGAAAGAACATTACATCCCCGCATCATTCAGAGCGTCTGAGGGATTAAAACGCGAGGTAGCTACCTTTTTAAAAGAGGGTAAAGATAACGATTGGATTTGTGATGACGAATACAAATTTCTTTTAAATAATAACCCTATCACCCCGGCAATCTACGGGTTGCCCAAAATCCATAAAAACACCTTGGACCCGCCAATGCGGCCAATAGTGAGTAGTCTGGGATCCCTATTGGAGCCCCTCAGCAAGTATGCTGATTTCTTTTTAAGGCCCTTAGTCCAACAACAACGGTCCTATTTAAAAGACACTGCACACACCATTGCAATAATGGAAGGAATGAGCTTCGATAAGGTGACCCAGCTTTTGGTCACCTTAGATATCGAAGCATTGTATACCAACATCCCCCAGGATCATACCATTAAAGTACTGTCATCCATTCTTGAAGGGAAGGATCTTGGAGGTGGCAACAAAGATTTTATTCTTGGTTGTGTAGAATTGGTATTAAAAAACAACCTTTTTCTATTCAAGGACGAGCTGTTTAAGCAGGTCAAAGGGACCAGTATGGGGGCCACATGTGCCCCAAGTCTGGCATGCCTATATGTTGGACATTTCGAAGAAAAACATATTTACAATGAATTGGCACCTTTTTATGAAAATGTGTCCCATTGGCACCGTTTCATCGACGACATCATCTTTGTCTGGAACGGTGCCAGTGAGGAGCTACTGACCTTTCTGGAGTGGCTAAATTTGGGTGACAGCAACCTAAAATTTACTGCACATTATAGTGCCAATTGTGTAGATTTCTTAGACATAAAAATCAAAGAGGTCGAGGGTTTTTTGGAAGTCGAATTATACACAAAGCCGACAGATAAAAACACCCTCCTCCAGTACCAAAGCAACCATCCAAAATCCCAAAAGGATAATATTCCTTTTGGAGAATTTCTAAGACTTCGTCGCAATTGTACAAGTCTAACAGATTTTTACCAACATGCTGAAATCATGAGCAAAAAATTGGGTGAGAGGGGTTACCCAAAGAGGCTAATAAAACAATCCATGAAAAGGGCCAGATTCTATAATAGAGACAACCTATTAGAGATAGATAGGGCCAAGAAAAACAAGGCGGACAATAGAATTGTGTTTGTAAGCCAATACTCTGGCCTCAGCAACAAAATAAAAAATATAGTGAATAGAAATTGGAAGATCATTAACACGGGTCTGCCCACACCAATACCAAAGCCTTTGTTTTCGTTTAGACGGAACAAAACAATTAAGAATGCTTTGGTTAAAACATATAAAAACACGTCTAATTCTGTACAAACCACTCTGGTGAACAAGAGCAAAGCAACAGGCAACCACAAATGTGGGACTTGCTCAATCTGTTCCAACTGTATAGAAACAAAGAAACTGATATTCAATGGAAAAACTTTGATTCCAAGGACTCTAAATAACTGTAGGAGCAAAAATGTAGTCTACCTGCTTGTCTGCCCCTGTGGTTTAGGCTATGTAGGGGAGACAGGCAGGGAGCTGCGGACAAGACTACTAGAACACAGATCTTCAATAAAAAACAAAAAAGAAAATGCACCCTTATCGTGTCATTATCAAAAGGAAAACCATGGCTGCAATGAATTCACATGGTATATTTTAGAAAAAATAACTGTAAGCAGAAGAGGAGGGAATGTAGAGGCCCTAAGAAAAACACGTGAACAATGGTACATGTGTTTTTTAGATACAGTGGACAAAGGGTTAAACTCAAAAGAAGACTGGATGAAAATAGTAGCCTATATTTGAGAAAAAAGAAGACTGGAAGAATAATATAAACTAACTATTGAATAAACTGAAGCGGCATCTAATTTATGGTGAAAACTGGTAATAATGCATTAAGGGTTGATAATTCATCAGCTATCCAGCCCGTATCAACAATGAACACTGATAAAAAAAATTTTAATTGCATATTTAGAGTGTGCATTAGAGTGCGCAAATAAAAACACCGGTAGGAGAAATCGGTAATTCTAAAAATGCCGAGATGTATACTATAACTATGGATCTGAAAATACGGGAGGCCAATATAACAGTATTTAATATCTATCACGCATGGCTCACTAAAGAAAAATACCGACAGGCGAGATCGGTAATCTTAAAACGATGTTGATATAAATAAATAACAGTAGACCTTGAAAAGGCAGAGTTACGCAAGATATATGAAAGTGAGGCTTAGCACGCATAGGAGAAAGTGGAAATTGAACATCAACAAGATCCGCCCGCGAGGTAGGGTCACGTGAAAGAGATGAAAACGAGGCGAGGTACGCACAGGACAAAGCGGAAATAGCATACCAATACCATCCGCCCACTAACCAAAGTGAAACAGGTGATATAGATCTAACCAATCAATGGGAAATAAAAGAGGAAAGAAGCGCGGGTAATTTGAACTTCTATGGGGAAATCGGACGCATAACCAAGAAACGCCGGTCGGGAGTGGAGACGCGATAGCTGCAGACTTTCTAGGTAAGAGGCTGTGTCGTAGGGGCTTAGGGTCAGTGACAACACCCAATTGCAAAAGTATAAACTAACTTTAGCTCCCGTTTACATCTTAATCTTATAGAGACAGAAAACAAAAGATTCGGGCGCAGCCAAGTATCCACTCCCTTACAGACTCTGCTACATGAGGAGCAAGGTGGGTTGTTTTGAATAGGCCCAACAGGTTAAAAATGATGTAGAAAACCTTTTTTGACACGTTGTGGTTCGTGTACTTATGCAACGCTCGTTATATTTTTTACCAGATATAAGCCAAGTGACAACAAAGTGGGGGCTCCCTATCCAGCAGTTGCGATTAGTGCGCTATCGCTAATAAACAACAACAAACACAGGTAAATCTGGGCGAAAAATTAGAATGCAAATAACAAACTTAATGTTAAAAACGTCCAAATAATATGGGTCAGCAGTAGATTGATAAATATAAACGAGTAAACTCTATTACAGATAACCCCTTTGCACCTTTGATGCAAGATTTTACCACCGGAATAAGAATAAACAACAAGGAATTCCACAGCAGGAATAAAGGTAAAAATTAGGCTGATATCAGTAGGAGCAAGAAATAGATCTGTGTCAGCGGAATAGGCAAAGTAAAAAATATCTCATTACTTTTTAGGATAACCCCACTGTGTAATATGCCTGTGCAGGATAATCAGAAGTCCTCCCTGAGTATGAAATAAAAGGTAACAACTGACAATAATACATGGGGCTCTGTAGATCAAAAATGATGACTAGATGTCAATGAAACTTAAAAAAAGTCTCTTAGCGGATATTTTAATATGGTAATCCCGGGATACCCATCAAATAATTCATACGCATGGTAGCTTTTTCTTTTTCCAATAAGTGGGAGGGGGACATTGAACGTAAAAGCACACATGGTAATATTGGACAATTGTAGGTGCCGTGAAGATTAAAATTGACGAGACCTATGCTTAACCTTATTAAGTCGCAGATGGTAGCTAAGAATATCGACTGTTGATACAGTACAAGAGAATTGGAATTGATGTGTCCAAATAAGATGTTTATTGCCCTAGATGCATAGAAATCAGTTGCACTATGTTTTGATGTGTCTAATGAACAGTAAAATCAGTAATATGCAAAATAGATACTAACAGCAATATGGTTATTCATAGGACCTCCAAATATTGTGCTAGATGCATAGAAATCAGTTGTACCAGATATGTCTAATGAACAGCAAAATCAGTAACATGCAAAACAGATACTGACAGCAATATGTTTATCCATAGGACCTTCCAAATTTTAAGGCAACCATCCAGTGCCTCAGATAAAGAGAGACTAAACATAACAGTCTTGAAAAAGATGGCAAGAAAATGAAATAAGCCATCGAAACGCGTCGACGCAAAACAAACTGCATAACCGAGTGACCGTGTCAATTTTGTAAAGTGCAATAAGTATATGTGCCCAAGATTGCCAGTCCGAGACTAATATACTCGGTGTGCTATAGCCTCAATGACAAAACTGTATTGTCTTACTGTGTCTCTCTCTGTTGTGTTGTAGTATAATTTTATTAATTCATTTTGCATTGTCAGTTGGATATTGTGTTTAATTCTTTTCGTGATATTGTGTTGGGTTTGATTTTATACTGTCAGAGGAAAAGGTTTTCTTTCTCCCTTTTGTTTTTTATTCGCAATATGGTATCACCATATTTCTTAACATATGATTCTCTGTGTTTTTAACAATAAGAATGAATTTGTACAAGTTTTTTACACACGTATTGGTTTGTTTTATCTTGTTTAAATGTCAAAGTGTTCAAAATTAATATGTGGGCTTAACGAATGAATTGTGCCAAGGGAAACGCTCTATTTTACTTTGAATAAGTACCCTATTCCCCTGGTTCAAGGGGTCTCTCTCATTTAAATCAAGTCCAACTGTAATACGCAGAATGTTATCTATTGTATTGAATGCCCCTATGGTTTGTCCTACATTGGAGAAACAACCCAACAAATAAGGAAACGCATAGTACAACACTAATCTAGAATCCGATGCAGGATTGAACATGCACCTCTAGTGGATCACTATAGCCAACAAAAACAATCTAAAAAGACATGATATGATGGGTCAATGAGTGTTAAAAAACCGTAAAACATGTCAACCAAAATTGACCGTGTCCTTAAAATACAAGTACATCGTTGGATTTGTAGGACTGATAATGTCACCAAGGGTCTTAACGTGGCTGTGGAATGGCAAACCTTAGAGTCCATGCGTTAATCACTTTTTGTATTGAACATCTTCCTGTAAAGTGTTGTGTAACATATGCATTTGATTGATTATTCAAATATGGCTGCCATTCAAACGATATTACAGTACAACCTAATGTTATCGCAATGTGGCTGTCTGTGCTTGATTAACTGCCATCTATAAATTGTATTTTTACCTCTCTGATTGTTTCATTATGGTATCACAGATATGCTATTTATAAAATTGAATATATCAACAAGGTATAATTTAAACGTAGTGTCACCAAATTAGGCACATTTTGACATTTATTTATTTATATGTTTCTTAGTGTTTGAGTTCAATGTGTGATGTCTCTGCTTTTATATATCTTTATAAAACATCCGGCTGGTATTCAGACTGATTTAAATAACCCTACTTTAAGATGGCTGGCATGTATTTGACAGCGCTCATACTTCTATCTCTGTGATTGAATGATTGTGATATAATAAATATCAAATTGATTATACTAACAAGGTATAAATGCAGTGCCACCCAATTAGTTATATGCTGACATTTTATGATCTATATGCTCCTTTGTGTTTCAGTTCAATATGTGATTTTTCTGCTATTTCTGTATTTCTTTACATCACTCAGTTGCTCCTTACACTCATTTGAATAACCCCACTCTAAGATGGCCGAAACTATTTTTTGACCATGCCCACATCTTTCATAACCATCTTCATTTCCGGTATTACATTTGGCTTCCAACATATTATGGAGAGCTAATGGGGACTGCTGACTATGGCTGCAACACCATTTCTTAAAGTAAGATGTTTGCTTAATTTTTTTCTTTAAAACAAGGGACTGGTTTATTCTTTATTAGGGAGTGTAGTTCAAGTGCTTATGGCAACATCCGCTTCTTACAGACAACGATATTGGATCAAATTGTGCACATTGCGGGACGCCTCTCATTTGGTGTAAATGTAAGCCTATCTTTTCTATTCTCATGTTGTTGTTTTCCGAGTCGGCACACATACCGATATTTATAAATACCAAGTGAGTTTTTTTTAATGGATTATAATTATGTTGACCCTATGATTTAGCTTCATTCTTGTTGGTTTTTCAGATTTGTTTTTGTCAATGAATATTATAGTAGTACTCTGAGGATATGTTTTTCTCTTTGTCCCTCTGCTGCCTAATGCCCCAAATGTAACTAAGTTGGTCTGTCATATTTTATTATCTGTGACAACAGAAGGTTACGCATCTATTTTGATGTAAGCGTTTACTTAATGCCTCAAACACAGCGTGGTTGGTTGGTTATATTTCATCATTTGTGACAACAAAAGTTTACCCACTACTTTTTTTTCAAGCTCTCTTTAAACCTTTCAATATCCCTTTGCAGTAGGCTGTAAACTGAAAGTGATTTTTCATTTTGTGCTTTTCTGTTTGAGTCCATTATATAAGTTGATGTAGGTTAGCCATACATGTTTTCTTTATGTTATTTCCAGATTATGTAATTTATTTGCAAGAACTTCCTTTATAGAATTGCTTTGACTTTTGTGCTAGCAAGTTTTAAACTGTGCATGATATCACTTCTTCCAGTTCTCTATGGTCTTTCAGCCGAGCTCACTCGTACTAATTCATTTCCTGGGCACGTGTCTCGTTCTCCTGGGGTCTACTCACAATCAGCCAGATTCATCAAGCGAAATGCGCTCGCAAAAGGGCCAGATTCTGAGAATCTGGCCCTTTGCGAGTGCGATTTTTGCATTTGGGATTCATCATCCCAAATGCAAAAATCGCTAATAAAGAATTCGCAAATTTGCGAGGATTAGCATTTAAGGAATCTCTATTAGAGATTCCTTAAATGCTATTCATGAAACATTTAAAAATTGCGAATTCGCAATTTAGGGCCGCTATTTACCGTGAAGTCAAACCTCATGGTAAATAGCAAAAACTTAGAAAAATGCATTTAAATGCATTTTTCTAAGTTGCATGTTACACGCACACATGTTCTTTGGACATGTGTGTGCACAACATCAGTGTAAATTCACATTTCAGGGGTGCTACAGGGTGTCCTTTGGACACCCCTGCACCCTTGAAATCGCATCCTTATTTGCGATTAGCAAATTGCTAATCGCAAATAAGGAATAACTCCCCATTCATTCCTATGGGCCTGTGGGCCCATAGGAATGCATGGGGAGTTATTCCTTATTTGCGATTAGCAATTTGCTAATCGCAAATAAGGAACATGTAGGAATCACAATATTTTTTGCAATTTCTACATGAATCCCGTTTTGCAAGTCCTTAATAGCGATTCCTTAATAATCGCTATTAAGGACTCTCAAAACGGGACAATGATGAATCTGGCTGAATATTCTTTGTTTAGACATTTTATTTATCATTTTTTCCAGGTGTATATACTTTTTAGAAATTCAAATCTGACCGATGTTTTTTTTTCCTTTTTTAATGTGAATTTTAGATGGGTCTTTGATCTTTACATGAAACATCTTATTCTGATGATGGTCTCGTTCATTGATCTCGGAAGAGACTGAAACATCAATGCTCTAACCCATTTCCTTTTAGTCTCTGTCATGAGTAAAACCTGGAAGATTTTGTTTTTATGTTTAGGACATTCTCCCAACTATATATTCTTGGGAATAGGCTATTGTATGTACACTGATAACGAGTAATATCTAACCATTAAGAATTAAAATTATCATATCAATGCTATTGAAGTATCTCCTAATGTTAAACCCCTAATGAAATCACCTTTCTATGATTGAAATCAAAGATTTAAGAGAAACACCAGCTTCTACTGATTTATTTGTTTGTTTAAGTAATTTAGATCATCCTGCCTTGAATTGGTTTCTTTACATCCTGATCAGGCGTTTAATAAGTAATTAGAGATTTTCTACTTAAAGATTTCTTCAAGTACATCTCTGTAGGCATCATTACCCGACACTTATTTACCCAAGCCCGCAAAGGTGTACTGAGTCACCCATTTTTATGTAACTCCTTGCTGAGAGTGGCATATGTTGGGGGAATTTTATGGTTGTAATGTTTATCCTGCGGTGGGGGGTTTGAGCAAAAAAGTTGCTATTTCCTACCCAGTTCTTAGTATCTTGTCTTTAAAGAATCGTAAAAATTTGCAGAGTCTTGCTTCGGGCACACTTGGACTGATTGCATAGTTATTTTTTACAATAGTTTGTTTATATCTGGGTTTCTAAGAGTCAAGCTCTTGCTTTGATTAAGTTGGTTTTGAACCTTTACCTGTTGTTCATAGAAGTCCTCCTGATCAGGGGGGGTTATGGGAATTTTCTGCAATGGACAAAAATAGTGAATTTCTGAATTTCAACTGGGGGAGATTCATTCTCTGAGAATTCTTGTGTTTATTCTTTTTTTATGATGAGGGTGGGCTCATCCTTGATGTTGGAAAGAGTAGCATAGTTGTGCGATCCACTTCTAAAATTGCAAATATGAGTGGATTGCTCATTTGCAAGAGTTGAGTTTTGAGATGTTTGTTTCAAGAAATGTAAGTGATAGATTCCTGGTATTCCTGAACAGGCGCATTTGGGTTTATGTGGTAGTTTTGATGGAGAAAGAAATAATGTGGTTGCCTCAACAGTCAGTTGGAACACAGTTCTCAGCAGTAATATAGTGGAAAGTAGAGATGTAGGGGCACATGCATCATTGGAAATTGCATTCGCAAATGGTGCGAATCGCAAAATTCGGCCGTTTGCGAATGCAATTCCCATTTTTGGGATGCATTATCATTTTTGTAATTTTCGCAATTTAAGAAATCGCAAAATTGCGATTTCTTAAATTGCGATTGCATTTAAGGAATCTCAAATTGAGATTCCTTAAATTCCTTAAATTCAATGCATCAAACTTTAAAAATGTGCGAATTCGCAAATAAGGGGAGCAAATTACTATGAAGTTGACCTTCATGGTAATTTGCAAAAACTTTGAACAATGCACTAAAGTGCATTTTTCAAAGTTCCATTTTACACACACACATGCCCTTGGGGCATGTGAGTGTGCAAAATGTACTTCTAAGCAGATTTCAGGGGTGCAACAGGGTGTCCTTTGGACAACCCTGCACCCTTGAAATTGCATTCTTAATTTGCGAATTTCTAATGGTGAATTGCAAATTAAGAATGTCTTTCCATTCATTCCTATGGGCCTCTAGGCCCATAGGAATGGATGGGGAAGTGTTCCTTAATTGCGATTCTCAATTAGAGAATCGCAATTAAGGAATTTTAAGAAATCGCTATTTTTTTAGCAATTTCTTGATGCATTGCAGTTTGCAATTCCTTAATTGCGATTCCTTATTTTTCGCAATTAAGGAATCGCAAAATGCAATATTGATGCATGTGCCAGTTACTTACTACAGTATGAGTGTCAAGGTTTCCATTAGATGAACATGCTATTTTAATTCCTACGCATTCCAGCTGTTTTGTGGAGGAAGATGAGACAAGGACGAGGAAGATGTGAATCTTTATCTTGGATCCTGACCTTATACTTATGATTGTGACTTACTACAAAATGCTTTAGCGGTATTTAGTTTCCTTATCTGACACTCCTGGGTTCACCGTTCAGAATGTTGGAGAATTGCCTGTCAAAAAGATTGGCCTAGAGTCGGAAGATATGTCTGTTTAATAAGCACAACGTTTTCTCCAAAACCTTTTTGCTCATGCGTCAGGGTTTGAAATCACACTTTTGTTTATTTCTTTCAGTAATTTATATCAGTCCACTGAAATGCCTATTGAATACTATCTTCGGGGGCACTCAAGTGCAATATATCAAATGTTTCAATGTAACTCTGCATGGTTTTCCCACTTAAAAGTCTGTTTTCTTTGATAGCTTTAATGCAGAAACATTTATTTTGTGCTAACTGTGGAACTTTTGAGGTGATCCAAGCAGACTTGGAAATCGAATAATTAGTTAACCCTTAACGGAGGTCAATGGCAGGTCACCACATACTGAACAAATTCCTGGGACTACTTCTGCTGCCTGTTTTCTTCTAATAGGACCTGTTCTTACAACATACATGCATGATCCAATCACTCCAGCTGCTGCCAAATCTGCTAATGCACATACCTTGTTTCTTTTTGTAAGCCAGAAAAGCCTAAAAAAAGAAACAGGCGGCAAAACAGAGTAGGCCTGGCATGAAAGAATGATGACCGATTTCATGTCAGGACTGGAGGTCAGGATTATGCATTATCATTTTCTTCATTACTACTTCAACAGGCATTTTAAATGTCAACAACGAAAACAAATGAAAAAGATACCTCGAAAAAGGGGTCAACAACTCTTTCCGCCTTCCCACCATGTATCTTACCACAGAAACTATAACGTTTTTTCTTTCCATGTCCTGGGTGGCAGTGTTTTGCGCAGCCAGCGAGTGACGCCTGCGCCACAATCTCATGTGTCCCCATAGATACCAGTGACGGAGGATCTAGCGCACATCAAGAGTTGTTGCTCTCTAAGAGTGGGGCGTGGTCCAGACAGCACACCGTGGTTCCTGCTTTAAGCCCTGGTGTGAGATTGTTACAGGTAGGAGGTGGTGAGCCAACATCAGGGCTTACCTCATGGTCAGCGGCACTACACTATCAATGAAAGGACAAACATTCACAGGCAGAAAAAGCAGGCCTTTGGATTGGCTTCAACTCTCCCAGATGCATGTAGCCCACAGGAGCTCTCATATAACACTCTCAAGGGTCTGTACGCAAGCCACTGATAGTGCCGATTTGGCACCCTGGGGGAGTTTGAGCCTGATCAGTTAAAGGCAAGTTTGTTGGAGCTTCGAAGCAGGGGACTTCAGGTGAAAGATGTTTATTTCTTCTTCTGATAGGTATTCAGTTGCTTCCATTCTCACCTGTTCAAAAACTGCTGCTCAGAACTCCACGAATGATCTTCCTAGCAACTACCTCCTAGCAACTACCTCTATCAAGAGGCTATAGAGAAAGTATATTTTTATCCCTCAGGGAAGGACCTTTCAGAGGCCATTGACTACTCGTGAAAAAGGTTAGTGTCTGAACCACTGTAGCCCCTGGGAAGCACATTTTGCTCTGGGCTACAAGATGCCCTGAACCCCTTCTTGCAGGGGAAGAAAATGGTCCTTGGGACATTTTAAACCTGGGGTCTTGCAGGACATGCAGTACCACCCCCACCACCCATGGCCTTGAGCTTTTTAGGGATGCTTTCCTGAAGAACGCATCTATCCTGTGCCCCTACGTAACCCGAAAAGGATTGACAAGCCACCAATCTGCCCCCGAAGATTACAATGTATTAGAGTATCAACAGGAGCCCAGCATCTCTTCACGCACGATGTCAGGAGCATCAAAACCCTAAATGTCTCAATCTGTCCCCAGAGACAAGCCACAATTCTGACATGCTGAAACAAGAAGACTTGTATCATCCCTGGTCCTCAGAGTAGGTCTCAGTGGACAGCATGACACAATTCACACCACCACCTCAATAAGGATGTCTTTGGTTGATTGAGGGCTGTTAGACCTGACAGCTTTAGGTGTGGTCTTCCCCAGACATTTTGCACTCTCCCCTCCTGTTGTTTGAATTAAATTTTTATTGATAATACTCTGTGGACTTTACCACGATTAACCAGTGATAAAGTGCGTGTGCTCTCCTTTAAACATGGTACAATTGGCTTACATCCATTGGCACATTTAATTTCATTATAAGTTCCTAGTAAAGTGGTATTACACGTAACCAAAGAATGTAAATTAAATGCAACTAGTAGGCCTGCAGCACCTACTGTGCCACCCATTTAAGTAGAACTTTAATGCATGTCTCGGTTCTGACATTGTAGCCTGTGTGCCGTTTTAAACTGCCAATTCAAACTGGAAAAAAAATCTTTTACCAGTCCAAAACCTCCCTTTTTAATATATGTAAGACATCCTTAACGTAGGCCCTCAACAGCCCATATGGCAGGGTGCATTTTATTTAATATGTCGGATATGTCTTTTGAAGCTTTACAAGTCCTGGTAGTGAAAAACTCCCAAATAGTTTTTCAACTCTGTAAGGCCTACCTCGACATTACCATAACTTTGGGTTACCTTATTTAAGTTAATGAATGCTGACTTTTGATTGGGAACAAACAACTTCACACGTGCCAATACTGATACCAATTCAACCATCTCACACCATGATCATACAAAGCAATTGATATGACCATATCTTATATTTTTCATCTATTATTTCATAATTATTTCATATGTATTTGCGAGAATTGTCAGATTGTATTATTCATCTGTTAAAACATCAATTTGTTAAAAACCTTTACACAATACAGAGACCCAACAACATTGTTACATTAGATAACATTCTTTGAAACAAAACAAAACAAGACATTAAACAATACATTAATGTATAAACCTAATACAAAGATTATTTATAGCTCCGGTTCTGTGAATTCTAAAGAATAATCTCTCATTCTATCAAGCTACACACCGCCCTTTAATCTGGCGTTTCAACACCCTACTTGTATATTCCTTTAACAAGGGCAAAAGTGAGGGTGTGGCTTAGCCGGCTGCAAGATAGCCACACTTTAAGTGGGCTCTGACGGCCAAGCTCATCATCCGCCAGAATCCTGCAGATAATATCTCTGAAACTGCCTTGCTCCCAAATATCTGCACTCACCATGTCCCGGGGCACTGCCTGATACCATCTGCGGCCCCCCTCGCAGCTCCGGGACCGAGATCTGCTCCTCGGCCTGCTCCTCGAGGTCGGGCCTTCCCTCTGACGCTATAGGGCCTACCCGCGCCAGGTCAAACAGGATTACTTTAGAAGCCATCCCAGATTCATTGGATGATCATTCAACTACACTAGAAGTCATTTTCACATCATCAGACATCATCAAGCTCTTGAAGTCATCAGCAGAGCTGAGAAAAGAGAGCCTGATGATTTGAGGATGATTTGAAAATGAGTATCTGATGACGCCATAAAATGTGATTATTCCTGATGAACAGAGGATAAGCAGTTGATGACTTCTCAAGATGAGAAGCTTCCTGATGATTTGAGGATGCTTTAAAGATGACTATCTCTTTACTTCATAGGCACTCACAACATTAAACTGGGCCTGGTTTTTTGAGGAGGGCTTACTTATTACTTTCTCTGAAATGGTTTAATTTTTGTTACAAAAAATAAAGCGTTATAGATAATTTCAGAATTATTAGTTTATTAGTGAACAACGAATACTGTTTAGATATTTCACAAGTATTCATTTACATACAAATAAATGGTGCTTCATACTAATAGGTTCTTCACACACCAGTAAGTAGAGTGTAGCATGCTGCCTTATTGAAAGTGGTTATTTAATATTAACATTGAACATTTATGACAAGTCACTAATGGGCAGTCTCCCTACCCTAACTTTTACTCTGATATTCTTTCTTTGCTTATCTCTACTCTTTTTCCTGTTTGATTCCGCAGCTTCATTGCTGAGTTCATTTATCATCACACAATGTTTTCTCTTCTGGAATGAGGTCTTTTGAAGCTTCAAAAGGAATAAAAGGGTGATAAGCATCTGGCCTCACAGCGCTATTTCTTTAGTCAAAATGCTGTACTTTTGCACGGTATTACACAGTCGATGGCAGTTTGTTTGCAAAACTTTCTATAAGGAATAGGTGCAAATACCTAGAATTATCTTTTCCTGAGCAGGTGCTGGGGGTTTCTTTGGTTTGTTCCCAGTGAAGAAGCTGGCTCAGAAAGAACCAATTATGCTACAGAGGGACCCCAATGCTGTGGGCTAGCACCGCCTTACCCCATTGCATCAATACTTTGTTTTCCCTTAACTGTGGGAAGAGAGCGCTCTGTGGCTTAGAGGGACACACATGTCTGACTGTCATGGTGCATTAGACTGCGGCAGGCAATTGGTAGGCTGGAGCACCAGGCTACTCATAGCACACTTCGATACATCGGAAAATTGCCTGTCACTGCAGTCGCATCAAAAGGAGGCACAGGCTGCACCATGGCTGCATTGAATTCCTTTCCTCAGTCCTTGCCAATGAGCCACTCTACGCCCCACATGTAACCCTATACTGACTCAAGGCAGGCTTAGGATACCACACTGATAACTAATTGGCCAACAGCAGCAGAATCTCAAAGTCGGATGTTTACAATCAATCAGCAGGCAAGTGATTAGGCTCGAAATCGGAAGGGCTGGCATAAATGTATTTCCACTCAAGTAAAGAGCCCCAATATCTTTGGGACAAGTTTATGCTATATAAATAACTGGAAACACAGGGATATTGACCTCTGCCTGTCTTTTGGTAGAAATGTCATCAGAGCGAGGCAGAATTGTTAATCGGTTTATGTTTTAAAACTTTCACTTTTAAAAGGTAATAAATAATACAATTCACTAAGGTAAATCGATTCAGCCTCTAAAAAAATACATTCACTTGAACTATATGACACAATATTTTGTTATATCATGATATTTCTTGTCTGCTAACATACAATTAAAGATAGCAGAGAAGCACTGCTGAAGAGGCCGGAGGTGAGGATGCAGTTGAAGAAGCGGGTGCTCTTTACAGCCTGCCAGCACCCTGCTGCATTAATGAATTCTGCCACAGCCTCAGCAGTGTGTGTGCAGACCTTGCAGCAAGCGAAAGTCGCTCCCGGTAAGTACTACTATTACGGTGTGCTGACCGCGTGTGTAGGCAGTGGGCACAGTAAGTTCCATTCATAATTCTAATATCAGACTGATTGACATGTCTGCTGACTCATCCTAAGACTCGTGCCGTGGTGTGCTGGGCTCAGCTGACTGCACTAGCAGCTGAGACCCTGCCACACCGGCTGCCTCGATCTGTGACTGACCTAGTCAGTGGCCTGCAGACTTCCGTGCACTGACAGAACTGTTGGGGGGGACGCACCTTCTTCTTTCATTCATTTTACGGCACCTTCCGCCATAGCATCGCACTGTGCGCCAGTTTCTGTCTCACCTCACTGGACCGATCTGTGCAGTTTAAGAAGTGTTCTTCAGTGTACACTGTACACGTATGTTGCACATGACTGTCCCACACTCCGTACCCTTTGCAGTCATGCGCTTCTGGCCCCCCGCACTCCCCTTGCTATTAATCCTCGGGAGACGGCACACAAACTAACGCCATTAAAACCTTATAGTGTCTAATGAGAAACAATTAGGTAGCAGAAGCACTCGGATTGGTTTGGGGACAGTGTGGCCGTCGGCGCTGATAAGTTTCATTTTAGCGCATCGCTGCTCAAGGATATTTAGAATGTGCACTACCATGACGATGGAATCTGTCTGTCTCGCAGCCTAACTATTGTTCTAACAATGTCTCTGTCTGTAAATCAGTCTCTTTCTATGTCTCCTCATTAATCCATCTCTGACCATTATTGCCCGTCGATCTGTCAGTCCCGATTGTGTAATAAGGTAAACACAACTACAAGTCCCAGTATGCAATGTTGAAGTGCCTTGTTCTGCACTTCCGTTGGCGCCGGAAGTGATGTCATGTCGGAGCGTCGGGCACTCGTTGGGTCAACACGCATGGGTCAGCAAGATATTTACAAAGTGGACATGGCGCCTGTTCAACCTCTTCCTCTAGATTATTGCAGATGCCTTCAGTGCTTCTCGACCATTTGCATGTTTGTGTGGGAGAAACCTTTATCGGGACAGGAGTAAGAGATCGAATTACTGCTTCACAGGTAATTGAGGGACATGTGTTTTTGATGGTTCAGGAAGGTTTCGCTTTGTTTAAGTCAGCCCTCTAATGAACAAGCATTGGCATAGCCAATAGGTCTCGCCTTTGGGACCTTATAACTATTTCTTTATGGCTAAACCCTTATAAGGTCCCAAAGGCGAGACCTATTGGCTATGCCAATGCTTCTTTTAATTCCGGGTGCTTTTTTATTGTGAATGGTTGCCATGCTTTTTAATTAATCGTGGAAATTGAAATAACCGTAAACTTACAAACTTCTGAGCGAGGTATTTTTTTTGTTTTGATCTCACATTCATTTTTTCCAATTACATTCTTTTTCATCTCTATGCGTGGAATTGTTCTGGTAATACATTATTTTTCATGTTGTAAGCAATGATCCAGGTGTCATTACAGTTTGGCCTGAGAATGGGCTTGGTGGCCTCTGAATTAATGGGACCCTTAATTTGTATAAATGTAATTGATGAGTAATCTAGTGAATACTTGCTTTTACGATTTTATAACGCTGCAATTTGAACTCTCGTTGAATTCCGTGCTTTCAATTTACTTTCCATCACATTCATAGATGCTTGCTCAATTTCTTCCGAAAGCTGCTGTAAAAGGCACTGTTTGGTTTCACCATTCTAAGATTTTTTTTTAACGGAGCCAACTTAGGGGTGTGTAAGGGGTATAATTTGCCTTCCCCAGCTATAAGCGAGAGCCGGTCCCACACACACAGGGCCTCAAGCTTGGTCGGGGTTGGGTGGAGGGGGCCTTAGGAGGAGCAGAGTGGGTTGTTAGGGCGGGGGATAATGCAGGACTCTCCTCTGGGAAGGGGTTAAGGGTGCATCAAAGGTAGTGAGTTCGATGGGATACCACTCCCCGATACCAGCAGTCTATGAGGGTCCCTCTCAGGCCCTTGCAGCACCAGGAGTAGCAAGAAGGACTGCTGTGATGCCCCCTTTGTACCTCAAACTGTGAAAGCTTCTGTGTATTTAAGGTTGTGCACGTTCTAAAAATGTACAAAAGTAGTGAACTGGAATACTTTTTAAATACACACAACCCTAACACTACAGCAAACAACGAAGTATCCTTTGTAGCTCAAACCGGATTGGAATATATCCTAAGAGACCTGGCAGCACTGCATGTGAACACGAGGCTTGATTGCCTTCGCTTTGGAAAACTGCAGCCCAGGGACCTCTTAGGCACGCTGGTTTCAGACTTTGTCCTATGAAGATGCAAAGCACGTCCCTCCAGAGGAAGCTTGGCCTCATTGTAACAGGTGTATTTTCAATGCACTGCATGGATTGTACCAAAGCTCACAAGAGCTGAAACTAGTTGTAGCACAAAATATACAGAGGCATAAATTATCGGTGGTGCACATGGTGCATCGGCACCAGGGCCTAGAGGTTGTGGAGGGAGGGCTGACTATCGTGCACTGGTTGCTACATAGTCAAATGTCCCCAGTGCTACTGATGACACAGAGGACAAGGGTGTAGCTACCAGTTGTGCAGACTGCGCTGTGGTACCAAGGCCTAGCGGTGTGTGTGTGTGTGGGGGGGGGGCTACCCAGTACTTGTTGCAGATAGACTACAGGCCACTTGCTCTGAATGACAAACACTTGACCTGCACTATATTCAGTCTTGGGGTGGAAAAGTGAAAGGGTTAGGGAGGACAAAACCGAGGATAATCAAGAAATAGACCGATTCAAAGAGAAAGGAAAACATGAAAGGAAAGGAAATGGTGAAAGAAAAAAAGGAGGGCAATAAGTAACAGAAAGGGAGGACAAAAGGGTTAGCAAAAAAGGAGAAGGAAGAGAAAGGGCCCACAAATAATGAGGTCAGAGAGAGAGCAAGAGGAAGAAGATGGAAAATGGAGAGCGAAGCAAATAAAAGATAGATAAAAAAGTACCAAAATACACATACAACAATAGGTGAGTAGGAGAATGAGAACAGGTAGATTAAGAGGAAGTTGGCGCGAGAAAGGTTTGATGCACGTTGAAGACTGAGAATATAGGCGGCTTAGGGTGGAGAGTAAAAGGAAAAAGAAAAGAATGGATTTAAGGAGAGCGAGGAAAGAAAAAGTGAGAGAAGGCAATAAGGATAAATGTGAAACTGGAGAAAAAGAGAGGAATGCATAGGCAGCTGAAAGGGTGAAAAGATAATGCGAGAGGACTGAAGATAGGAAAGAGGAAATGACAAACAGAATAACTTGGAGACTCGACCCTAACATTAGTGCAGCAGGTACAGTGACACCAGGGTCCAAGGATGTGATGGGCCTTTTGCACCCAAATTATGTCACACAGCTCTACCTATGCACCTCAGTCCTGGCCTGCAGCAACCACCCCCACACTCTATTTATCTATCGCCCTCACTCTATCTATGACCCTCACTCTATCTATCTATCGCCCTCACTTATCTATCGCCCTCTCTCTATCGCCATCCCTCTATCTATGTATCGATTGCCCTCACTCTATCTATCTGTCTATATGTATATCACCCTCACTCTATCTATCTGTCTATATGTATATCACCCTCACTCTATCTATCTATCTTTTGCCCTCACTCGATCTATCGCACCACCAGAGCATCACTCAGGGGCACCACAACATCACTTTGCGCTACCACAGCATCACTGAACCCCACAGCATCACTCAGCTTCACCACAGCATCAATCTGTGCAATCATTCAACAACAACTGGTTCAAATATGTTCTCTCAATGTTTCAAGCTGTATTACAAATGTCACAAAAAGATGTTAATATTTCACTTCTGTTGTATTTTCGTCACAATAAAATACACTGAACATAATCTTCACAAAAGTTATTTACAAAAGTTTAAGCTATTGCCATTATAAATTACAATAGCTTTTATTTAAGTATTAATTATAAAAAAATAAAAGCTGATGTTATTTGTAATATCAATACATCTAAGTCCCGTAAATACAACGCATATTGCATTGCAAATGCTATAGGTGTCCCATTTGCAAAAGTTAAAACTATTGGCATTGTAAATGACAAAGCTATTAATTTCGCTATTTTCAAAACCAACACATAAATACAAAATGTGTCATTTACAATACCAATAGCTCAAACTTTCCTAATGGGCGACCTATTGCATTGCAAATGCTTGTGTTTGTTAGGCAGGGTGAGATTAAGTGATTTGCCCAGAATCACAGGATGTTGAGAGTCTTGCCGAGACTCGAACCCGGTTCCCCAGTTTCAAGATCGACCGCTCTAGCCGTAAGGCTACATCCTCTAAGTCTAAGGATATATTATGTAGTAGTGATAACAATTATTTTGTTTGCATATATAAATAAATGAATGTTGATAACTGCAGCCTGTCCTAATAAAGGAGCCTTTTATTGCTATAACACGCTTGTGGTTGGCTCTTTATTGCACGAGGAGTATAGTTCCGGCACAAACCAAGGCGCCAGAGCAGAAAACGATTTGGGCCAGATAAGGCTCAACATCCTGCTCTCCCACCACTAGAACCTGCACTTCTTTGTTTTGGCTTCCTTAAATCCTAAACGTGGATTCGGGATCACTAGCGCCTAGAAGTGGGTTTAGTCTCCAGCAGCACCTCGATGCAGGTTTCCAGAGGTATAGACAGATAGATGGGCATTTCTGCAGAAGGATGCTCGGGAGTCTTGCTGTGTAAACGAGCCTTACCTACTGTATAAACTACACCATGAATGCTCCGCATTGCACAACCTCTGGGATTGTTTAATAAGTACTGACATTCAGTGTTCCTCAAATATGTAAAGCGCTCCGACACCTTTTCCCAGAGCCAAAGCGTTACCTAAAGAATAATTAAATAGCGACCATCAAGGGACTCTGGCCTGGCTGCGCCTCCTAGTGACAGGAACCGGTTCGACCAGTCCTTCCCCGGTGAAAGGTCAGAAAGAGTGGTTGGCCGTGAGTTGCCAGAAAACAAGCAGAAGCCCCAATAAACTGCCTGTAAGCCAGATAGTGCCAGCAAGTACCTGTTGAGCTGCTTTTACCGCACATTCAAAGGCTGTACCAAAGCCAGCCAAGATAAAACCACAAGGAAAACTGGCATTATAGCAGCGACTGGCATGGAGAAGAGTCATAAAATAGAGGGAACATGCCTTTACGGCGCACGCACCATTTGTCAGCCTGAGTGATCACTTTCACGGCCGCTTTGATGTTTTCAGTGAGCCGCACAGCCACTGAGAACATCAAAGCGGCAGCGAAAGTGATCACACACACCCTGTACTGCCCCCCCTCTCTAGCCTGTTCCTTCTTCCTCCCCATTCCCTTTGTTGCTTCCCACGACCAAGACCCACGCCCTCCTTCTCTCTAGCCTGTTGTTCTCCCTCCCACTCCACCCTTTGTGTTACTTCTGCCTTCCCAACCCGGCCCTCTGTTGCTCAACCGCATCAGTGAATCAATTGAAAAAAAAACCATTGTTTATGCCATTTTGTAGGCTGGCGTATGTGGAATGCTTGCTTACACTAAGACGCAACCGTTAAGACATAATGCCATTGAAACATATATGCAGCAGCCTGAATCACAGAAACATCTGTGTTGCAGCCTGTACCAGGCAAACATCTGTACTGCAGCCTCAACCCCTTAAACATATGTGCTGCAGTCTGCACCCCGAAACATGTGCTCAGCAACACCGATAAATGCGTCTCCCCACCTAGTGACATGTCACTACCATGACCCCTCACTAGCCTCGCTCACAAACCTCCTGTCCACAATACCTGGACTGTATCCAGGGCCACTGGAATAATGCGGAAGAGGAGGGTCAAATCATGCGGCAGGGTTGAGTAACTTATGCAGAAAGAAAAGGCAAACTGTGAAGCTTAATGGGGCACATTTTGTAACGGTATTACTTGATTATTTCGTAATTTATGGGTCGAGTCTGGGCATTGCATGCGCTGCTCTGTGAGGCATGCTGTATTCGGGGACTGGAAGCTCCACACATTTTTAATTGGTTTGTGTCATTGTTTACTGTAAACTGTGGCTGTTCATTGGTCAATAGGCATCGTAGTCCCTCCCGATCTTCCCTGTTATATGTGTTGTTACTCTGTAGGCTTTAATTACTGTCTCCGCACACTAATTTCGACATGCTCTCTCCTAACTTTTTTTCTTTTTTTATAGCATGGGCTCTGGCATTGGAATTCAATAGGTCTCGCATTTGCGACAATTTAAGCTATTGGCATTGTAAATGACTGCCTTTTATTGATCTGTTTTAAAAACAACACATAAATAAAAGGCATTTTCATTTACAATGCCAATAGCTCTAACTCTCGTAAATATGAGATCTATTGCATTGCAAATGCTTGTTAATACATCCAGTCTTCTTCAGCCTCGCCTCTTCTCCCTTTCTGTGCTTCTCATACCCTTTCCGTTCATCTCCCAATTTTGCTTACTTCATCTACTTAACTGCTGTGACAAACCCCAGCAAAATCGACACAATGGTTATCATCGATGGTTTTGGGAAATCCTGCAATATATTTCTACATAATGTAAATCATTTGTATATTTTTTATAAAATGTTTGTTTTTTATTTCGTATGGTTAATAAATATGCATTTTTGGTTGGGCTTTGGCAGCGCGCAAGCGTTGCTGCAAGCAAGACCTTCTGTAATCAATACAACTGCTTTATTCCTGGCTACAATTGGTTTATTCCAGCGTTTAACTTCTTTGCTGACTCCTGTCTTGTGTTCACAGTCAATGCCTCACCTCCTTTCCTCTTTATATCCAGCCCGTGTTAAATAAGGGAAACAAAAGAATAACAGTAGTTTTTCCACTCTCTGTGGATCAGATAAATCAGATAAGTAACTGTCCTCCTAACCATATATAACATCATCATCCTACCATATATCTGACAGATGAGGATTCTGTGGTTAAATATATCTTTCTTCTCTCATTGTATTCTGTACAGGACGAGAGGCTGAAGAAACTCTGGCGTGAAGAAACAGAGCTACACAAGCAGGTACCTCCGGCGAGTGAACATGGATGCGGACAGGAACTCGGAAGAAGAGATCAACGACCTGTAAAAGGAAGACCCGCGTGAAGGAGCCGTAACATGTCAGAGACGTCCAATCAAGGTACCATGAATTCCCGACTGCGGGACAACAGGACCCAAGGAGGTAAGTTGACAACACAAAGGGAGTTCGGGAAATGCTAAGCAGATCTGTGACTGAACGTGAACCACGTTCTTGTCACTGACTGACCAATTTATCCACACTTGACTCCACCCAGCTCCCTGTCTGCAATAGGAGCTGGCTTGACTGACAATGCCTGCACCCTGCTCTCCTTGAGCCTTGTTCTGTCTAATGCTGGGTGTTTAGGGCCTTGGTTTTTGTGAACCAGCTTTTGCGTCATAGATTATGGTCATCTTAAGTATTACCTGTTTTAGATGTTAAAAGGAGGATGTAGAATGGCTTCTTATTCATCGAATTTGAAATGCTTTGATAGTTATGGAACAGATAGATCACTGGTATCCTGGAAAAGCTATCAATCTGCCCTGATAGTATTTCCAGAGGCATATTTGTTTGAATGAGTGGTGAAGGGGCTTGGTGCCACAGCCATGCAACTGTAAAGGGACAACATTGAATCAGTCAACTGTTAAATGCCAAACTTGTCACTTCCCCAAGCTGGAAAAGAACACATAGGATATCTCTCTCCTGTCTGGATGTTTTGGACGTCTATTTCTGACCTGCACCATCACTTGGCTATGTGAAAGCCACTGCAACCGTGGCTGTGCATTGAGATTCAGTCTTACAAAAATGTTTGAACCCTTGCAGCGATATTACCTTTTTTATGCTACCTTAGCAAAAACAATAAAGTATGTCCATGTGCTAATATATAGTGAACTCCTAGTTTTTCCAGGTTTTTCTCAGCCAGTAAGACTAAGCAACTTACAACCTGAAAAAAGAAATGGCAACTGGTGACCTGACATTATATATCCATTGTCCATGGTCTGGAACACAGAGCTGTGCCCTGTTCCTTACGATCATGAGTCCATTAAGTTATGTGGTGAGTGCCCCATTCCGCATGGCGGTGAACAATGCCATGGGGCAAACTTGCCTTGTTTTGCTCTTACTAAGCATGGCCTCATGGCTCTGTTTGCACTTGTCAACTGGTATTGGAGGATTCTGTTGCCCAAGCATAACCACACTCATCCACTACTGGCACTATTTCCACTCTAATTGATTTAGGACTATGAAAATGCATGAATATACATACAGTGTTAAAATGTATGTTTGCATATGTGGTCCTGGTTCATATTATTGTACACGGGCTCCTTCACACTTAACAGCCATCTGCAAAAGAGCAATGGGGGAGGAGTTGTAACTCATTGAGAATTTGCGCAACAAATTACATGCAAATTTGGCGCTTAGCCTTGAGTTGGGATTTAATTTCAGCTCTCCCAATAATTTGATCAGTTGCCCATTTCCTAGCATTAGGTTGTAAGCTCCTATTTGGATTTCTGGTCAGTATGGTAATTTTTTAGACTGCTTTCCAAATAAGAATACTGTAATAAGTAGAGTTCCGGCTCTACATGGCTGCCTCCATGATGTTTTTGTAAATTAAATCTGGTATTGATTGCTTTCTGTTTGCAGATGAAGCGTGACAGCGTCTGGTGAACAGCGTCAGTTTCTTCACTTGGACAGGTGAGTCTTCTTTCTTTACCTCCTTCCCACCTCTTCATCAATGCCTTGCTCTGACCATTACCTCTTTGACCAAGTAACTGTAATGTTAAACTTAGGAACCCTTGAAACCATATCTCATCGGGCACACTATATGAAATAAAAGGATTGGAACATTTTATTGGCAGCCCTGTCCTATTAAAAACCTAAAATAGTGGTGTTAACATGATACTTATGTATTTTAATTTCTTTTTCCTCCAGACTCTATGAAGTCTATGTGCAGGGATGAAGGCTGGTCATCACTGGACAACAGAACTATGAGAAGGAAGCTGGCTATAAAGATTTGCAATACTGGAAGAGGACTAAAGAAAACCCTGAATCTAAAAACAACCATTGAAGTTGCTGGCTTTCATTAAGCCTTTTTGTTCTTTTTTGTATTATTCTGGCATTTTTCCCCTCTTGAACAGTGTCCTGGACTTTCTCTATGTTCTCTTGTTCAGTATCCTGGCTCCTATGAGGCCAAAGGTGTGTTTTAGATCAATAAAATTACATCTTAACACATCCCCTTTGATGCTTTTTCATTTAACCATTACTTTTTTCAGTCTTTTGCCACTGGTCACCACATTAAACAGCTTCAGCTATGCTCTGTACCTCAAAGTAAGGCAAGTCCCAGTGAGTCAGGAGTATGGGAGTAGCTGCACAAGTTGTTAATCTTATCTGAATGCAAAATATAACATTGTTGAAGCCACAACTTTTGTATGCATATGGTCTTGCTACAGCACAAAGCTAGCCAGAAGGAATCTTTCTAAGATTTATTTTGTACAGTGCACCCATCTCACAGTAGAGTTTAAAAAATAATCTTTCCAGAGTAGGAGAATATTGATGTTATAATTGGGACCAGATTTATGGAAGTATTGTTTTTGGTTTGCTTAAGCTTTATAATGCGGACTTGACACACAATCTTTTCAGGATTTACAAACCAGAGAAAATTGGTATTTGTTACAACGCTCATCCACATGGGAAAAGTTTTCAGGTTTTTCTAGGCATAGTATTTTTTGTACTGCAAGGGGGCCCTTCCAGTAAAAAACCTAAGCTAGACACCTTTGCACCATAGTGCAAACACATGTGCATGGTGCTCGACTGCCTAATGGTGCAGTGGTGCAAGGGTGAGGGGTAGACATGGCACTTTCCTGCTCTCTCCCTGTGATGCAACGCAGCAAATTTGGGTGTTGTGCTGCGTTAAGTGACACTTTTGTAAATCTAGGCCTTACTTTAGAACTCATGGCATTGCAAATAATTCATGGTATTGTATAAAGAGGGCATATTGCATCCAAGAGGCCTGTTTTTGACAGGAAGGTTCATTGAGGAGGTGATCCTCTAAATATTTCCCTACCACCAAATCCATATTCCTAAACTAATAGTGGGACCCTGCAAGGGAATACTGGCAGTCGGCTAATGTGCTTGTAACATGGAATTTTTAAGGTGTAATCCAGCCCGTAATGATTTATTATTGATCCACAGCCACTCTAAGTTATTCATTAAATCACCTGGGAGCTATCTACACTTGGCCTGCCGTTGGTATAAAAACCTGCAAGAGTTTTTCATAGCCATCTTAAAGCCCATATGTAGTCATTGTCTAGTAATCCACGCTCATTCTGTAGTTGTCCTAATATAATCCTAAAGAATCTATGCTCATTTTTGAGTTATCATTACATTTTATCCTTGAGTAATCCACACTCATCCTGAAATTATCATGGGGTAATTCCAGAGTAATCCACTTCCATCCTAAAGCGGTAATAGGATCATCCAGGAATAATCCACAATCATCCTTAAATTGTCTGGAGCCCATCCTGGAGTAATTCACACTCATCCTAAAGTTGTCAATTAGTATTCGTGGAGTTGTAAAAGGTAATCACTCCCTGCCAGTGGAAGTCATCAGAACACCATCCTAGGATAGTTTTTGTGATTACAGTAAGAGAGTCATCAGAACACCATCCTAGAATAGTTTTTGTGATTACAGTAAGAGTCATCACGTTTACATTTTTTCCCCTGTGGGCAGACTTCAGGATGGTTTGGGATGACGTCCCCAGATAATTGCAGGAGAAGTCATCCAATGACTTCAGAATCACTCCAGGATGATCTTCCTTTTTGACCAGGCGCCTCTGCACTGCTGTGACGTGCCGCGTCCGGAGCGCCAACACGGGGTCTGTCCTCCTTCGCTGACGGAAGGTACCGGTGAGTGCTGCGACCGGGGGCTCTCGGCGGCAGGGATGGGGGCTCAAGTGCCATACCGCCCGGCCCTTTCCTGACTCTCCGTGCGGGCGCCACTTGTCTGGGATCTGGCGCCTGTCGAGACTGCCTCTTCCCCTTCTAAGCTGGGCGACGGAGCAGCACACCCCCCACGACCCCTCACTGCCGCCCGACTCCTGGTTCCGCGACACCCAGCCCCCTACGAAGCCCGGATGTAGTCTCCCTGATTGACCTCCTGTGCACGGCGAACCCGGCCCCCTCTTTGGCCCTCCTCTCGCTGCGGACTCACTTGTCTGCGAGGCGCACATCGCCCAAAGCTGCAATGGACCCTGCTCTAGTCCTCCTCCTGGCCTGGTGCCGTCTTCCACCAGATACTGACGGGGCCCTTGCATATCATAGCTCAACCTGACTGATTTCCCCGACTCCTCTCAGTGTACCATTCGCCTGTCAGCGCCATTCAGCGCCTGCTAAAACCCACCTGAGGCCAGTACCCGCTGCTAGAGGTAAGTGCAATTGCAGCGGGGGCTGCCGCGTATGGGTTGAGGGCGTGCGCACCACATCACAGGGCCTGCTTCAAATTACCAGTACTACCTCTGTTGCATCGCCCTTTGGACCTGTGGTTTCAGGCCCCGTGTGGGAGGCCGCATGCCCTCCGCGGCTGAATCCCCCCTTTGAGCGCCTCACCTGGACTGTCACCACGGAGATCGCCCCCGCTAGGTGGCAAGGAGGCCTGCTAGCAGTTCACTCCTTCTGGTCAAGCCTGCCGGCGTGGAGGCGCACCCCTCTGTACTACTCGTCGACGGATCTAGAGGTCCCCACTGGTGCCTTTTGTGGCGGGAGGCTGCACAGCCCATCACCGCTTCCTGGCTCCCAGTACCTCTCCTGGCACTGCCCTCCTGATTCGTCTCCTCTTAATCTTGGTCCACTCTCTTCACAGCCGGTGCCTGAAATGGGTAAGTCTGACCCCAAGCAACCCAGGCTCACATTCGACCAGCGCCGCCAAACATGCCAGGTCGGCACGGTCGCTGACGGGGGCGACGCCGCTACCCCCGCGGAGATGCCACCTCTCAGGAGGACGACCTCAAGTCCATCATGTTGGAGGTTAAATCTGCGGTCTCTGGCATAGCGGCCCAGCTGGACCAGTTGTCTTCACGCCTGGATGTGGTCAAATCTCGGGTGGACTCACACGACAATCGCTTGCTGCACGTCGAAGCGAGGGTCTCTGACGTTGAAGACGTCGCCACCCAGGATCGACAAAAACTCCTCCAAATGGACAAAATCCTGGAACTGACATGCACCAAAAACGAGGATTTGGAAGCGCGCTCCTGCAGGAGCAACCGCCGCATTACGGGGGTGCCCGAGTCCACCAACATCTCGTGAATGGAGGACTTTGTGGAACAACTTGTGCGTGAATTGTTTGGCGACGTGCTTTCACCAGTCTTTATTGTGGAGAGAGCCCACCGCTCCCTCGGCCCTCGCCCAGGCCCTGGATTGCCGGCTCCCCCGATTATCGCTAAAATCTTACATTTCCAGGATTGTGACGCAATCCTCCGGGCTGCCAGGGAGAATGGTGAGATCCGCCACCAGGGTAATTCCTTGTCTTTTTATCCTGACTACACCCTGGCAGTTCCTGCCTGCGTAGCGTATTCTCCAAAAGCATGAGATCCCATACTCTCTGGTATATCCGGCCAAGTTACGAGTCAGGCAGGGCTCCAAGACTCATCTTCCCGGATCCTAAGGATGCCCTTGTCTTTGCCAAGAAGCTTGATCGCACTCATCGCTCAACCCCTGCAAACTCTCAAGACTCCGCTACTAGCAACCTGACAATGATTGACTCTTCTTCCTCCCGTGACATTGCCAGTTTGATGTTTTCCCCATGGTTGCCTGCTCGCCAACCTAACCTAGCTTAATCTACACCTCCTGGCTCCATGATGGATAGCCCCCCACCGCAACGCTTAGGGGCTAGGCACTACTGTTTCTTTATTAGACTCTATCTACCCTGATGACTGCTATTACATCTCACTTAGCCACCCTGCTGTGTCGGCAGGAGTGTACGCCGAGCGACACCACGCCTCCGCGGGATGGTTCCCACTTCGGATATAGACTTTCCCCTTCCAAGTTGGGGTTCCCCGGGGTGGTTGTGGGTGGTTTCTCAACCTGTATGGTTGGTGTGGGCGGCGGGGGATCTGGTTGTCTTCTTGCACCCCTTATGTTGTTGCACTGCTCATCTCTCACTCTGTTACTGTGCACCATCACACGCACCTGTACGAGGGTTCAGGCCATATTCACCACACCTAGTGCTACTATTTCCTATTCTATGACTTCATGACAGACACTATCTTTTGGACCTGGAATGTCCGTGGTCTCGATCACCGCAAGGCTCGACTAGTACACGCTCATCTCCTCCGGCACAAAGTGGACATCTGTCTTCTCCAGGAGACCCACCTGCTCCCTGCATCCATCTCCAGACTCCACTCCCGGCACTGGGGAGAATCACATTCCTCTTTTTACTCCAACTACTCCCGGGGGATATCCATCCTCACACATAGAGAACTTCCTTGGTAAACATCCCAGGTAATCATTGACCTCGCTGGGCGCTTTGTTATCCTCCACGGCTCCCTCCAGGCCCAACCATTGACGATTGCTGCAATGTACGGCCCCAACAATGACAACCCAGACTTCTTTGCGCAGGTGTGGCACCACATTTTGTCCCTTGGCCCTGCTGCGCTCCTCTGGGGGGGGGGACTTTAATGTAACACTGTCTACGGTCCTGGATCGTTCTAGCCCCTACACCTCCCACCCACGCGCCGCGGCACTGCTTAGCTCTATTCTTGTTGAGAACTCCTTGTATGACGCTTGGCGACACATGCGCCCTGAGGCCCGCGAGGGCACTTGCATTACTGGCACTTGCGGTTGTTGGTCCCTTCTGGGTCTCTGGATCACAACTCCAGATGCTTTCTCCTGGCTTACCTCTGTCGATCATAAGGCACGCACCCTTTCAGATCACGCGCCGGTTCAGCTTAGTCTTTGTCTTCCCCAGTCCCCTGGGCGCGCTTTCTCCTGGCGACTTCCATCCAACGCGCTGCAAGGCTCTGTCTTTTGTGACGAGAGCCAGACCGCGATCACTAACTACTTTGAGCCTAATGAGGGTACGGTGGACTCCCCCTCCACGCTTTGGGAGGGTTTCAAAGTCGTCAATAGCGGAGAATGTATTTCTAAACAGTCCAGAGTCCTACGCTCCATTCGCAGCACTCTTGATAAACTGGAAACAGAAATTAAATCTTTGGACTCCTCCCATGCTCTTAACCCCAGACTCGATACAATTGCTGAACTCCACGAGAAACACACTGAATTTGTCGAAGAGGCCAATAGAGAGCTCTCGTTCCTAGGTAGGTAGCAGTAAAACCCTGGCCAACCTCCTCTGGCCGCCCGAGCTGCATCCTATATTACAAAAACAACAGTTGATGGACAGAATGCAGAACAATGTCCTACATTCACCCCAGTACAGAGATCTGGGCGTAAATCCATCGTTTTTTTGCTCACCATGCCACTCCAGTTTGAACCCAGCCATATGCAAATCAGTCTTGACCCTGTGCCCCATGGGAACAGTCCAGCCCGAACTAACAAGCCAGGTCCTCCCTGGACTGGAAACAAGCATCCTAGGACCGGTTTCGGGCCTTCAGTCCTCATCAGCCAGGATAGCATGATTCCAGTGGCATGGAGAGTACGGGACTCACGTCTGAGCATACCCGTCCCACTCGGGGTGACAAGTGCAAAAACAACTGTTGATGGACAGAATGCAGAACAATGTCATACATTCACCCTAGTACAGAGATTTGGGCCTAAATCCATCGTTTTTTTGCTCACCATGCCATTCCAGTTTGAACCCAGCCATATGCAAATCAGTCTTGACCCTGTCCCCCATGGGAACAGTCCAGCCCGAACTGCCAAGCCAGGTCCTCCCTGCACTGGAAACAAGCATCCTAGGACCGGATTTGGGCTTTCAGCCCTCATCAGCCAGGATAGCTTGATTCCAGTGGCATGGAGAGCACGGTACTCACGTCTGAGCATACCCGTCCCACTCGGGGTGACAAGTCCATCATCCCCTTTGGTATCGCATCCTATATTACAGCCCTTCAAGACGGTGGCCCAGCACGGACCACCTCCCCTGTAGAAATCAAGGCACGATTATTGGATTTTTACACGCAATTGTACACGGAGGGATCCACCCCCAGCGCGAGGTCCTTGATCAATATTTTAATACAGTTGAACTCCTATGGCTTGAAAACTATCACCGGGAATCCCTTGACGAGCCCTTTTCTAAAGACGAAAATTCTGGCAGCCATCAATGGTATGCCTGGTGACAAGACCCCTGGTCTGGACGGCTTGCCTGTCTCTTTCTACAAGACCTTCGCCCCGCTTTTGGTACCGCACCTCACCACCAGGTACAATGAGTCCTTCGAGAGCAGTCAATTCCCACCTTCGCTCCGCGAGAAGCTGCTTATTTTTCTTCTCAAGCCCGGCAAACCTCCGGAGTTGCAAGATTACTATTGCCCCCTGTCCGTTATTAATACGGATAACAACATTTTTGCAAACTGCTTGCTTCGTGCCTTCTCCTTCTCATGCCCCACATTGCCCGCCCGGATCAGTCTGGCTTTATTCCTGGCCGTTCGACCTCCCACAATCTCCGGACCATCTTCTCCGTCCTCCATCAGATTAACCCAGCGCTCCCCGCAGTGGCCGCCCTGCTTGATACCACCAAAGCCTTCGATACCCTAGAATGGCCCTTCCTTTTTTTCTCTTTCCACGTCTGAGCTTCAGTCCGGTCTTTATACGCAAAATCTTACTCCTGTACACCCTCCCCACTGCCCGTCTCCGGATCAATGGCCTAATATCTGATCCCACCCCCATAGGGCGCGGCACCTGTCAGGGGTGCCCGCTCTCACCTATGCTCTTCACCATTGCGATGGAACCACTGGCGGCTAGACTCCGACAACATCACACCCAGAGGGGTATCGGATTTGCAGCCCGCGCCCTCTTGGTCTCCTTGTACGCAGACAACATTTCTTTATATGTCCGCAACCCCCAGGAAAATCTTAGACCTCTGGTGCGCGAGATAATGCGGTTTGGTGGATATTCAGGCATACAGGTGAACTGGAACAAGTCAGTTCTCTTCCCTCTCACTGACGCCACCACGCCCTTCACCCGCACTTCCCCTTCGTGTGGGCGTCAGGCCTTACTCGCTATTTAGGTATCTGACTGAGCAGGGACGTGGACGAACTTTGGAGGGCTAACTTCGGTTGCGCGGTGGACTGGCTCGAGTCCAAGATTCCCGTATGGAGCCGGCTACCCTATCGTTATCCGGTCGAACAGCAATTGCCAAGATGCTAGTGCTCCCGACATTTTTATATTTATTCCTGAACGTACCTGTTCCCCTCACTGTCCACTTTTTTCGCAGGGTCCGCTCGTTGCTCATCTCTCTGATCTGGGCTGGCAGGCAGCCCAGGATCGCGTATGACACTCTCACTTTTCCGATGTCACGTGGGGACCTTGGCGCCCCTAACTTTAAGCACTGTGTGCTCAGGCCAGTTTTCTGCATTTTTGGCTTCACCCCACTCCTTTCCAGCTGCATGTGGCGGTGGAGGCGGATCTTGCTGCCCCGTGGCCGCTCACCACTGCCCTGTTTGCCCCGGCGAGACTCCCATGCACTCAAATTGACACAGTCAAGACCTTACGCTTGGCCTGGGAGGGACTCCGCCGCTTTTCCGGTGCTCCTATGCTTTTGGCGAATATGATGCCAATCGCTCGGCATCCAGCTATTCCCTCCTCTCCAGCCCTCCGGAATGGTTAAGCACGCCACCCGTCTGGGGTTGACTACAGTAGCGGATCTCTACCCGGGGAACACATTCTTATCTCTCGCTGATGATTCTGGTCCTATAGACACTTTACTCTATTATCAGCTCAGGACGATCTGCAGGGAGCTACATCCCACGTTCCCCCAGCCTCCCCTCTTGATGGCCACTCTTGATTTCCTGTACTCGTCTTCCTCCCCTCTGAAGTTGGTGACCAAACTTTATGTCTTCACACTGGCAGCTACCTCCATCTCCACTGACCGTGCTAGCGTAGCATGGGGCGAGGACCTTGGTGTGGAAATCTCCCAAGCTGATTGGCTTTATTGTTGCAACCAGACTAAGCGATTGTACTCAAATTACCGCCTGCGCCTCATTCATTTTAAATATTTGCATAGGCTTTACCGTACTCGCGTTCAGCTGCACAAGTTGGGATTCATCTTCAGTGATAGATGCCTGCGCCGCTCTGCTTCTACGGCGGACTTTTCCCACCTCGCCTCGCTATGCCCCAAGGTCTCCGCTTACTGGTATGAGGTCTGTGCTGCTATCTCCGAGATCACCTCATCGCCGATCCAGCCCGACCCCCCACTCTGCCTCCTAGGCTTTGTTAAATTTGGCCCAGATACCTCCCTCCGCTTGATTGCCATACTGCTAGTCCTCGCGCGGCATAGGGTTTCCATGTGTTGGGGTCGCAAACCTGCGCCTAAGTTCGCTCAATGGCTCGAGGATGCATCGTGCTGCCAGACCCTATTGTCCGTATTCTGGGACCTTATGCCAGCTAAATCTCACCCACTGGACATATGGGGCCCTCTAGTGTCTTACCTCCTGGGTCGTACCCCCAAAGCCCGGCGACCTCTCCTGCGCTCCCTGCCGGCACTCCACCCGCGGCTGCCACCGGTGTAGGTCAGTAATCGGCTTTCCCCCTGTCCCTATTCCCTTCAGTTTGGCCCGTCCCTTCTCCCGCAGCTTGGGCGCCTCTAATTAATTGTTGTTCACTGTCCTGGTGTGCTTAAGTAATATCTGCCATGTAGTCGCTTTCTGACGTTCTGTACTATTGGTCAACCTCGTCATATTCAATCGTATTCTTGCATATGGTGTTTTGATTCGGTGCAAGTATGTTGTAACCTGTCTATGTAGCGCCTGCCCGAGCTTGTAAAGCTATAGGGGTTTAAGAGTTGGGACGCTATAGGCATCTCTACCCTGGGTGACATAACGCGGCGGGCGCCTTGATGACGTTTGCAGATCTACAAACAGAATACAATGGGGCCGATTGCGATGGCGGGAAGTCCGCCACCGCCGGGCCAGAGGTGAGGACCGGGTTCTATGGGGCAATGGGGGCGGTGCCGTGCAGGCACCGCCGTGTGCATTTGCATGCCTGTCTTTTTGGGCGGAGGTTCCACTGCAAAAAGACAGGTGGTGAATGCCTTTGGGGGCCCGTTGCGGGCCCCCGGGGGTGAGGTGCGGCATGTGGGGGGTACCTATGGTACCCACCTACATATGCATGTACAAGGTGGCAGGCACCGCACGGTGCCTGTCACGTTGTACAAACATATGCACAACATGTGTTTTTACATTGTGGCGGGTGCTGCCGCCCGGCGCAATGTAAAGGTACAGGATGCGCCCGCCAGTGTGGTGGGCGCATCCCAATTCGTATAGCGGGGCCGCCACACCTATGGCGGGCGGTCCCTTTTGCATCTGCGAGCCCGCAATCGTAATCTGCCTCACCTGACCAATACGCAGCATTACAAATATGTTCAACTCTGACATGCATGGCTGGCGCAGAAACCAGATATCGCAGGGCTCTGAGAATATGTCCCGTTATAGGGTCGGTTATTGCAGGAGGAGATACAGGAGAAGGCAGTTTCCTGAACTTATAAGACTATAATAAATAACATGCCTGACGGACTAAAGACACTCCGGGGGAAGTGGGAGGAACTGGTAGGCCCACTGGAAGGCATCGACTGGGAGATGGCCCTGATGCATCCCAGAGAGGTGGCGATCAAGCTCAGACTTCGACTAGTCCAGTTTAAAATCCTTCATAGGGTCTATTACGACCGGGCAAAACTGCATGCGATGTGTAGGGCAGAGACGCCAGAGTGTTTGAGATGCCATTCAGACAGAGGCTCCTTCATTCATATGCTATGGGATTGTCCGCCGATACATCGTTACTGGGCGCAGATAGTGCAAGAGTTAAACAATGTATTACACGCACAAATCCTGATAAACCCCAAATATGTTTTATTGGGCATTAATACAGATGTTGACATTTCTAGGTATCAACTATTACTTAGCAACCTGGGTCTTATAGTGGCTAAAAGAGACATAGCCAGGTACTGGGGAAGACCTGATCCTCCCACACTGAAGGAGTGGCGGTTGGGCATGGATATTTATATGGGAGCTGAAAAAACGGTCTATGAAGCAAGGGGGTCCCCGCAGAAATTTTGGAAAGTCCGGTAACCATGGCTGAGCTATTATAATTTAGAAATGGAAGAAGACGAAGGAGAGGGGGAGGCCCACAACTGAAACAGGATAGGGATGGGGGGTTTGCTCTTCTAAGCCTATACTCCTCTGAAAGATGTATGAGCCATCTCATACCAGAGGGAATAATGACCACCGGGTCATAAGGGGGGATTGTATTTTGGCTATCACTCTATCTGTATCATCTGTAATCTTTGTCACCTGTGGCATATGGATGCTGCCTCAGATATCGCTGCTGAATTGTTTTGCTGTTTTGTTAAAAAACAATAAAAATATATTTAAAATAAAAACAAAAAAAACCCAAACAGTGTACCAGTTGAGCTCAATATACGTTGTTTCAATTACAACATATATTAATTCGCAATTTGAGTCTCCATGGTAATGAATATGCTACTTACCAGTATGCATCTGTTCTTGGCATGTAGGGCTGCTAACATTCATATCTTATGCATAGATCGCCGCCTAGTGTTGGGTCCGGATGATTGCACATTGTTGTCCTGGAAGAGTCTTCGAAGTATCACGAGATAGGTGGCTCCTCCCCTGGACTACAGTGCGCATGGGCATCAACTCCATCCCCAGATTGTTTTTAGCCATTGTGGCAGAGATGGAGTGAAACAGTGTAAAGGATGTCCATGCTAATGATGAATATAGAGAGAGTATCTGCAGCCGCTATGGGCACCGGGGAGGAGGGCGGGCGATATGAATGTTAGCAGCCCTACATGCCAAGAACAGATGCATACTGGTAAGTAGCATATTCAGTTCGAGGCATGTGGGCTGCTAAATTCATATCTTATGCATAGAATACATAGCAGTCCCTCCATTAACGGCGGTTGCCCGTGCCAGCTGCAGAAGCTTGAAAAAGTGTCTTGAGAACAGCCTGTCCTACAGCTGCTTGCTGTTTTGAATGCACATCTACACAGTACTGTTTGGTAAATGTGTGTGGTGTAGACCATGTGGCTGCTCTACAAATGTCTTCTAAGGGAATGTTCCCCAGGAAAGCCATGGAGGCCCCCAATTTGCGTGTGGAGTGCGCCCTTGGGGGTATTGTTAAAGTACGTTTAGCCTTTTGATAACAGATTTGAATGCACTTAACAATCCATCTGGCTATTCCTGCTTTGGAAATGGGGTTGCCTTTGTGCTGTGCTGAGAAGGCAACAAAAAGTTGTTGTGTCTTTCTAAAGTGTTGTGTTCTGTCAATGTAATACATTAGCGCCCTTCTAACGTCTAATGTATGAAGCATTCTTTGTGCTACTGTTTGTGGGTTTTGGAAGAATGCAGGCAGGTCAATAGTTTGGTTGATATGAAACTGTGACACCACTTTAGGAAGGAATTTGGGGTTAGTGCGGAGCACTACCCTGTTGGAATGTATCTGTATGAATGGCTCTTGGATTGTGAGCGCCTGCAGCTCACTTACACGTCTGAGCGATGTGATAGCAATGAGAAAAGCCACTTTCCATGTGAGAAACTGAATCTCGCAGGAGTGCAGTGGCTCAAAAGGTGGGCCCATCAGCCTAGTGAGGACCACATTGAGGTTCCACACTGGAGCTGGTGGTGTTCTTGGAGGAATGACTCGCTTCAGTCCTTCTAGGAAGGCTTTAATGGCAGGCACCCTGAAAACAGAGAGGTGTTGCCTATTCTGGAGATAAGCCGCTATGGCGGATAAATGTATCCGAATGGAAGCGTACGCTAGATTGCATTTGTAAAGATGTAACAAATAGCAGATGATGTTAGGAATGGATGCATCTAGCGGGTTGATATTGTTGTCTGTACAGTACATGACAAACCGCTTCCATTTAGCTGCATAGCAAGCTCGGGTAGTGGGCTTACGTGCCTCCCGGATGATGTCCATGCATTCTGGAGGCAGGTTGAGGTAGCCAAATTCTAAGACTTCAGGAGCCAGATCGCCAGATTGAGCTGTCGCGGATCTGGATGCTGAATGTCGCCATGGTTCTGCGTCAAGAGCCGGGATGTGAGATGCAGCCTTTGATGCGGTACCACAGAAAGTTCTAGAAACGTGGTGTACCATGGTTGGCGTGCCCATGTTGGAGCAACCAGGATGAGAGTCATCGAGTGTTGCTTTAGCTTTCTTGCCACCAGCGGAATGAGAGGCGCTGGGGGAAAAGCGTACGCAAATTTGCCTGACCAGTTCATCCATATCGCATTCCCTTGCGATTCCGGGTGAGGGAACCTGCCGGCAAAGCTTTGGCATTTTGCGTTTTCCCTTGTGGCAAACAGGTCTATCTCTGGATGACCCCACTGCTGGAAGTACGGGTGGAGTACTGATGGATGTATCTCCCACTCGTGCATTTGATGGCTGTATCTGCTTAGCAGATCCGCCATCTGATTGTCCTGGAGGTGTTCCGCCATGAGGAAGATGTTCCTCTGAATGGCCCACTTCCACATGCTCTGAGCCAGATGAGACAGCTGTGGAGAGTGCGTACCTCCCTGCTTTTGGATGTAGTACATGGCGGTCATGTTGTCAGTCCGGATCAACACGACTTTGTTGCACAAATGTACTTTGATGGACTTCAGCGCCATGAAGATTGCCATCAATTCCAGGTAGTTGATGTGCAACTTCTGCTGCTGGGTGGACCACAGTCCCTGCACAGTGTAGTGGAGCACATGAGCTCCCCACCCTTGGAGAGATGCGTCCGTTGTTAGGATTATCTGTGGCACTGGCTCTTGGAACGGTCGGCCCTTGCAAAGGTTGTGTGGATTCCACCAATGCAGAGAGTTGTATGCCCGACCGGTCACCAACACTAGGTCTGTTAGCTGTCCCCGAGCCTGTGTCCACTGATTTGCCAAGCATTCTTGGAGCGGGCGCATGTGCAACCTCGCGTGCGGGACTATGAAGATGCAGGAGGCCATCATGCCTATCAACTGCATGAACACTCTCGCTGGCAGGGAGTGTTGCGGTCTGAACCTTTGGCACAGCGACTGAATGCTGTTGATTCTGACTGGGTTTGGCTGAGCCATAGCAGTCAGGGTGTTTATTGTCGCGCCCAGATACTGCCGCACATGGGCTGGTTGAAGGTGCGACTTCGGGTAGTTTAGCGAGAACCCCAGGCTGTGAAGGAGTTGAATAGTGTGGGACATGTCCGCGGCGCACTGTTGTTCCGACTTTGCTTGAACAAGCCAGTCGTCTAGGTACGGGTAGACATGTATGTTCTGTCTCCTGAGGTGCGCCGCCACTGTCGCCAGACACTTTGTAAACACTCTGGGGGCAGTAGTCACCCCGAAGGGTAGGACTTTGAACTGATAGTGCCTGTTTAGAATGGTAAACCTGAGGTATTTTCTGTGGGATGGGTGGAGTGGGATGTGGAAATAAGCATCCTTGAGGTCCAAGGTTGCTAGGAAGTCCCCTTGATTGAGCAGGGGAAGGATTTGTTGCAGTGTCAGCATGTGAAAGTGTTCTGACAGTATGTACATGTTGAGGGGGCGTAGATCCAGAATAGGTCTGAGGGATCCGTCCTTCTTTGGGATGAGGAAGTACAGGGAATAGACCCCTGTGCCTTCCTCTTCCACTGGCACGAGCTCGATTGCGCCTTTTTGCAGCATCACCAGTACTTCCTGCTGCAATAAGTGCAAGTGCTCTGCCGACATAGGACGGTGTCTTGGGGGAATGTTGGGAGGAGTGGATGTTAACTCCAAACAGTAACCGTACTGGATACGTTTTCTCACCCACCTGTCCGTGGTGATGGACGTCCAGACTGGCAGGAACTGCTGGAGTCTCCCCCCGACCGGTGTTGTATGGTCGGGGGGCAGTGACAGAGAGTCACTGTTTGTTGGCGGCAGAGGAACGGGAGTGGTTGTTCCCTCTGCCTTTGGCACTGTTACCTCTGTAACCCCCTCTACCCTGCTTGGGGTACGAGGATTGTGCACCACCCTTCGCGTATTGTGTTTGTTGACCCAATTGTCCTCTGGTAACACCACGTGCTCCTGAGCGACGAAAAGTGTTTCCCCTGAATTGTTGTGACTGAAGCGCCCCCATGGACTTAGCAGTCTCGTTGTCCTTTTTAATTTTTTCAAGGGTGGTGTCTACATCTGGACCAAACAGTGTGTCAGGATTGACGGGCTGGTTGAGGATTGTAGTTTAGATGTCAGGCTTAAATCCAGATATGCGAAGCCAAGCTTGTCGCCTCAACATGACGCTAGTGTTAATCCCCCTAGCCGCTGTATCTGCCACATCAAGTGCACACTTTATTGCAGCGTTGGAGATAAGCTTTCCCTCTTGTATGAGCATTTCGGCTGCTTCCTTAAACTCATCAGGTAGGTGTTGAAGGAGCTGTTCTAGGGTGTCGTAATGCGCCCTATCGTATCGTGCCAATAGTGCCTGTGTGTTTGCAATACGCCATACATTGGCAGCCTGCGCCGCCACCCTCTTGCCCGATGCCTCAAGCACTTTCGACTCCTTGTCTGGGGGAGGAGCTTCACCCGTGGTTTGGGAGTTTGCCCTCTTGCGGGCATTGGCGACCACCAACGAGTCTAGAGGCAACTGTCCTCGAATATATGCAGGATCTCCAGGTGCTGGCCTGTATTTTTTCTCGATACGTGGGTTCACCACCCTCGCCCTGGTAGGTTCCTTAAAGATTTCTGGGGCATGTTTAAGGACACCTTTAAGCATAGGAAGTATTTTTAACTGTTCTCTCTGAGACGGAGAAAGTGTCAAATAAAAAGTCTTCCTCTACCGGGTCAGCATGCATGTCCACATTATGATTTGCTGCTGCCCGTTCGAGTAAAGCATTAAATGCAGCAGAATCCTCTGTTGGAGATGTACGTGTCCCAAAGCCTTGTGGATCTTGTACCACCTGATGTCCACTTTGGTCCCCAGTGTCGCCATATGAGTCCTGCTGAACATCAGGGTCATTGCCAACTGGGAAACTGTAATGGTCCTGTTGGTCATCATCATCTCCCCCTGATTGGTTGGGGGAAGGTGATGGACTCCTTCTTGGTGGTGGCAGAATAGGCTCAACAAGTGAAGGAATGTCCTGTGCGGGCCTCTTTTTCTTCAGTGGAATAATATAGGATTCCAGTGGTTGGGAAGTGATTTTCCTCTTATAAAGGGTCAATGTCCCTGTTTGGGCATCGATGCAATGCTCAGATTGGTCATCTGAGGCGTGATATTGATCCGAGAGGCTCTTTGGCGTCGACGGATCCGACGGTTTTGGCACCGACGTGGTTGCAAAGGCCTTTGGGGCCACCTTCGGTGGCAGAGTGTAAAGAAGCTTGCCGGAGGACTTTGGAGGTGTGTCCACCGATTTTGGAGCCGATGGCGTGGAAGCCGTGGACGACAAAGTCTTTTCCCTTATACGTTTAAGGGAGTCGGTAACCTGCTTTGTGAAGGAGGTAGAGGGTTTTGTAACCGACGGCCGATCTTCGGTGGCGTCGGAGTTGGTTGGTGTCGACGGTATTTGCGTCGACGAATCTTCGGCTGCAATGTTTTGCGGCTCCGTTGAAGGCTTTGGCGCCGACGCCGTTGCAGCAGGTCCGGCATCCTTGTGCCGATGCGTTGAGCCAGCGGCCTTTGGGTCGTGGCTTTTAGTCGACTTCGGGTTGGCCGAGCGTTTACTGGACGGCGCCGTAGCAGCGTCCGAAGGCGTCTCAAGAGGTTTAGGTGTCCGCGCCGGAGCAACCGTGGTCGACGTCTGATGGACGGCCTTCTTGGAGGAGGGTTCCTTGTGCACCTTCTGCGGCGCTGTCGACTCAACAGCCTTCTTCGACTTTTGTGGGCCGGAGGGCGACGGAGTCGATGAAGGAGCAGGCTTCGATATTTTTTGTAGGACGTCGGACATTTTAGGTTTTGTCGAGTCCGTAGGTTTCGGTTTCGTTTTCGACTGGACGTCGGCCATCTTGTGTGCCGTAGAATCCGAAGGTTTCGGTTTCGGTTTCGATACGGGCAATGGCGGCTCCGCTTGAGTGTCCGTGGCCGGGCCAGAAGGCGGGGCCGGGGATAGCGGTGCAGGGTCGTGGGTAAGGCCGAGTGGCGATCCCGTGACCTGAGCCTGAATAATGTAGACATCGGGGCATAGCTCCTCCTCTGAGCTATCTTCCACGGCCCCATAAACTTCTTCGTCGTCCCCTACCTCCTCGACGTATTCAAGGTCTGGGCCCTGTCCTTCGATGTATTCCTCTGGATCGGCCTGGACCTCCGTCGACGGTGGCGAAATCTGGAGATGATGGCTATCGCCTTCCTCCTCGGGGTCGTCGAATATGTTGTCGGGTGCCGGTGTCGCTCGCTGGGCCTCAAGGCGCACCGCGCGCCGAAGCTTGAGCGTCTTCTTGGACCTGAACTTGGAGCAGGCCATGCAGTTTTCTTCGTTGTGGTCCGGCGACAGGCATTTATTACAGACGGGATGCACATCGATGTGTGGATATTTGGATCCACAGACGGGGCAGAACTTGAACGGGCTCCGCTCCATGTTAAGTTCGCCGGGTCTTGCTGCGACGAGAGGGCCTCGAAGTCCGAGGAGTTACTTGACTCCGTAGATTTCCGGCTCAGAGAGTCGGACGACGCTCGAGACCGTACGCAAACAATACCGACGCAGGTAACGAAGGCCTTTTGGCCTTAAGATGAAAGTTTAACGGTTCCGACACGGAGACGTCGAAACCACATCCGAACCCAATGGCGGAAAAAAACAATCTGGGGATGGAGTCGATGCCCATGCGCACTGTAGTCCAGGGGAGGAGCCACCTATCTCGTGATACTTCGAAGACTCTTCCAGGACAACAATGTGCAATCATCCGGACCCAACACTAGGTGGCGATCTATGCATAAGATATGAATTTAGCAGCCCACATGCCTCGAACATGCTTGCAACAAACACCTGTTTGGAATTATAGCAGTCAACACGTTTCGAACCTTATTATGTGTCTTACAGGGTTCTCCTCAGGACTCAGAACATACAATGAGCTGAAAAAATACGAAAAAATACTTGTATTACCAAACATTCTAATGCTTGAACACCATATGCCACTGATGCACCATCCACACTATTTTACCTCGTTGTATCCAAAATTAGTTTCTGCTGCTTAATATTCTCTAAAGTTATAGCCTCAGCTTCAAGCTTTTAATGGAGCACTGAAAAAGACAAAAGAGGAAGCATTCTAACAAACCATTTCCTAGGACTGCTATTATTCCAAACAAGTGTTTGTTGCAAGCATTTACCCTGGAGGCTCAAATTGCGAATTCATATATGCTGTAATTGAAATAACGTATATATATATGCTTCTCTAATTTCAGGTATTTATTACAACCCTTGCCTCCTTTATTTAGCCATGCAAGATTCAGGATGAGTTTCCATGAAATATAACTGTCTTCACTCCTTGTTTTGTTTCTATAGAGGTTGAGATCTCCATATCCAAATGACCCCATCTCCTGACTCTGAAGCATTTGACGGGGGCTAGGCCAAGCCATTGCACAAATTTCTCTCTAGTATTCTTTTGTCCTGCATTATTTTTCTGAGCCATATGCCATCCAAGTCCTTCTGGACATTTTCTTGAAGAAGTCACTGTCTGAATGTGAGATAGGAATACACACCAGACATAACATATTGGGGGTCAGAAACAGCTTTCTTTCGCCCACAGAAGAGACAGTTCTTAATAGATGGCATTTCTTGGGGAAAATGTGTCAATATTTAGCAAATCACTTAACTAATTAGAATGATGTTAAAGACATCGAGAGAAAAAAAAGGTAAAGATTTCCTATGAAAGTTTGGCCAGAGAATAGAGGTGGGAAGTCTCACATGTATTCTGCGATCCTACTCACAAGAGCCGTAAAAACAAACTGACTGTTTCTCACCTTTCAGTGTAAGCTAATCAGGCTGCATTTTTTTCTACAGGTTTCAACACTTTCACCCCTTTCTTGCACATCAGATGCTGCAATGCAGGCTGGCAGCAGCTTATTCGAGCTAAGAAAAATTAGCCACTTATAGGCTCTTACAGGGTGCTATTCATCATTAGGACAGATGAACACTGACACCCTGTGTAACATTTCAACGGACAATATATCTATGGAAACTTTAGTGGGTTCTCTGTACGCAGGTGGGAATTATTCTTGCCTTTATGACTAACAATAAAGAAACTATGATGCAGGATATTTTGCTGTTGTATTGTCTGTCTGAACAAGGAGGGAGTTTGTTGTGAAGGAAGTAGGGAACGACTTTAGAGCCATATGGCCTACTCTCAGTTTCATTAAGTTGCTATGATAGGTCTTCTTCTTTGATCATGTGCTTTGAGCCTTTAGGTGTCCCACGTGAGGTGGGATGATATCTATGGTGCCATCTAATGAGGTGATCATAACAGGCTTCAGATTGATATTCTCTGCTCTCATACGTTTTGTGACCTGAGTATCCAAAATTGTACCCAGGTAATGTATTCTTTGTGAGAGTGTCTGTCAACTTTTTTATGTTGACTTGAAGACTCAGAGCTTTTTTTGATGATCGCCTTTATGATCCAGTCATCTAAATAGGGGTAGATGAAGATTGTCTTTCTCCTCAGATGTGCTGTGACAATGGCCATACACTCTGCAAATGTTTGAGGAGCTGACTTCAGACTGAATCGTAGGAATTTGGACTGGAAGTGTTTATTTGCCTACAACAAATCTTAGGAATTTCCAATGCTTCCTTATTATGGGGATATGAAAGTAGGCAGCCTGAAGGTCTTTCACACACATCCAGCCCCCCTGATGTAACTAAGGGTAAATCTGGTGTAATACAAGAATCCTGAATTTTCTATTCTTACATTTTTGTTTGTTTTTCTAAGATCGAGAACAGGCCTGAATTCTTCTTTTGGACCTTTTATTGAACCAGAAGATAATGGAATAAATCCCCATTTCTTTTTGATGACTGGGAACTCCTTTACTGCATGTGTGGATTCAGTGACAAAATATCGAAACCACAAATATCGCTGTATATAAATATTGAGTCAAAAATATCAAATTCAATAATATCGTTATCCTATACTTATAATGTAAATAACAAAAATATTGATAAAAAAGATCGTTATACACTAATATCAAAGACAAAAATATATTTTTTTTACATTTATGTAATCAGAAACAATAAACATTAAATATATCAATATTTAACAGTTACATAATTAACGTCAAATATATTTAAATAATTTAAAAATATATGTATATAAATGTTAGACTTCTTGGAAAAAGAAAATCATGTATATCTATATGTGCATGTTAATTTAAACATATATAACTTACAAGTATTGTTAAAATATTCATTTTAATTTAGAATATAAGTTACTATTTTTTGTAAACTTGTTTTGTAAACTTTATATATATATGTATATATATATATATATATATATATATATATATATATATATATTCATCACACTCTTCCATTCAATCGAACAGACGTCTCCGACACTCGAGAGTTGCTGTGCACGTAATTCTTTTAATCAGCAGGATTAATTAAAAGAATTACGTGCACAGCAACTCTCGAGTGTCGGAGACGTCTGTTCGATTGAATGGAAGAGTGTGATGAAAATAGTGGGTGACCGGGAGCCCTACTCCGACCTACTCGTGAGCGGGACTGGTAATGTACCGGAATCTTGGTTTGACATATATATATATATATATATATATATATATATATATATATATATATATATTCCATACAAAAGGAGCGGCACAAACAGAGAGTTTTAGAAGCCTTTAATCAGCGCTTCCCCCACCAATGCGTTTCAGCCACACAAGGCTTTGTTCACGGTCAGTTGATCCTTCTACTATTTTCATTTCAATTATATACTGGCCCATATTAGTCGTTATGGTGCATTATGGGATATGTAGTATGAAAACAGTATACATCCAATTTTTATACTAAAAGAAAGACTGGTGTGATCTTATTATTTACATTTCATTATGTTAAATAGTTCATGTTAAGTCACATGGGAAATTCAGTTCATATTTGGAATAGTTCCAGAGCAATGTCAGTTATAACATTGGGTATAGTACCCCAATCCTCTTTATAGACTGTGCAGCTGGTACTGTTATAGTCACTCTAAATGTACATGGAGATCCTCTCCAAAATTCATACCTCTCGGTATTTTTGTTCGTAACCGGATAATTAAACGGGACTCCATTTGTCGCAATTTCCGAACTGAATCACTGCCTCTCTCAGTTTTGGTTAGCATTTTCAGTCCATAAAATCGCATTGTTTTCCAATCTCCTCCTTGGCATGAGTTTATATGTTTTGCTGTTGCGAAAATGACTTCTTACCAAGAGATCTTTGAGAGATGTGAGAAGGATTCAAAGATCTCTTGGTAAGAAGTTATTTTCAGCAAAAACCGGAGACAAATTGGCTTAAAGATCAACGTAAAGGATTCAAACCTTGCTCCTCGTGTAAAGCTTGCAAAATTGGAACCAGCAAAAAGAGCATTGAGGAACCAAATGGGAACACAATGCACATTGACCAACAAATCACTTGTACATCGAAAAATGTGGTTTATGTGATTGAATGCAAATGCGGGAGCAAATATATAGGCAGACCTACATGCATGCTTAAAAAGAGAATCCTGGAACACATCAGGGCTGTGAAAAACAAAAACATGCTTTACGCAACAGCAAAACATATAAACTCATGCCAAGGAGGAGATTGGAAAACAATGCGATTTTATGGACTGAAAATGCTAACCAAAACTGAGAGAGGCGGTGATTCAGTTCGGAAATTGCGACAAATGGAGTCCCGTTTAATTATCCGGTTACGAACAAAAATACAGAGAGGTATGAATTTTGGAGAGGATCTCCATGTACATTTAGAGTGACTATAACAGTACCAGCTGCACAGTCTAAAAAGAGGATTGGGGTACTATACCCAATGTTATAACTGACATTGCTCTGGAACTATTCCAAACATGAACTGAATTTCCCATGTGACTTAACATGAACTATTTAACATAATGAAATGTAAATAATAAGATCACACCAGTCTTTCTTTTAGTTTAAAAATTGGATGTATACTGTTTTCATACTACATATCCCATAATGCACCATAACGACTAATATGGGCCAGTATATAATTGAAAATAGTAGAAGGACCAACTGACCGTGAACAAAGCCTTGTGTGGCTGAAACGGGTTGGTGGGGGAAGCGCTGATTAAAGGCTTCTAAAACTCTCTGTTTGTGCCGCTCCTTTTGTATGGAAAAATGATGGCTTGGGTCTGGATCCGACCCCTGAGTTGAGCACACACTGCAGAGCGCTCTCATAGTCTGCTGGATCACTTTGTGACAGATAAGCATGGGCGGATTTTGCGGATTGGCAATCCGCGAACTTGCGTATTTACGGATTCGCAATCCGCGAAGATCCGCGAACTCTAGCGGACTTGCGGATTTTTCCGTTTTTTGTGTTGGCGCGTGTTCGCGCCGATTTTGGGACAAGTTCGCAATTGCGAACTTACTTTTCGGCTTGCAACGGCCGCGACTATGTTGTTTCTACGTCTGGTTTATCATCACAGGTTCACAGCACCCTCTGTTTCACCACTGCCACCCTCTGGGACACCCATGCCACCCTCTAGTACATCCTCACAGGCACCTATTAGGTTTATTTATTACTGTAGATTATGGTGGTTGAAAAAAGCTAGCACACCTGCCCTTCTTCAACTGCCATCAATTAATTTGTGTTTCATTAATGTGTCAGTAATTTTGAAAGTTCCAGTCTGGCTGGCACCTGCTTCCTTCCTTATCTGTAATTTGCTTTTTGTTGCAGTGAATTTTTTTTTTTACAGGACCTTTATGGTGCTATTCTATGAGCCTGCTGTTTGGGTCATAGCAGGGTCATAGAATTGTTGCAAACTCTGGAGGGGCCCATCAGGAAGCACTACCTTGAATGTTACTAATGTTAAGTTTGAACTTTTGCACCTGCTCATTGCTTTCATTTTAGCTAAAATCGTTTTTTTTGCAATTTCGCGCGTTATTTGGGGCGCGAATCCGTGCGAGATCGATTTCGGAAGCCGCGAATACGTGCGAATACAAAATTGTTTTTGTTGCGACGTGTATGTTCGCGTGATCTTGCGCGTGTTCGCGAGGCGCTTCTAGCTATTCGTTTGCCAAGTTACCCTATCGGTCGTACACGGGCGCGGCCATCTTGTTGGCGTGACTTAATTCCGTTTCCGCCCGCTATGTGTAATCTCGCAAAGTGTGCTGCTCGCGAGTACAAGTTCGCGCGTACTCGCAAGGAAAATCTCGCGCGAACTTACCCACGCGGTCGTGAACGGGCGCGGCCATCTTGTTTCTCATTCATTGCTATGGTTCTGGGCATGCTTTCTCTATCCTCTCTCAATCTCTGCCATCCTTTGCTTGTTTGAAGTTTTTTTGATCTAATTTTACTTATTATCTAACCCTCTATTTTTCTAGCTCTATATTTTTGTGTTTTCTGCAGCTTTTAGTTACTTTTAAACTACTTTTTTAAACTCTTTTATTTTCTTCTTCACTATTCTATTTCTTCTTTATCATTTAAGTTTATTTCTGCCCAGACCATGGTAAAGGGAGCCGGGAAGCACCCTGAGAAGGGGAAGGGTCCCGCACCCCGTGCCCGGCTCCCGTGCGGGCGTTTAAGGGGGGAGCAAGTGGTCCCGAGGGAGATCTTTAGCGCGGAGGAAGTGGCGGCACTGATCTTCCATGTCCAGCGCCGCCTCCCCAAGACGATCCTGGGAGGCGGCAAGATCGCGACCGGCTATGGCATCCGGGAGCGCCGCCAGCGGTGGGAGAAGGTGTGCCGGGCCATGTACAAGATCTCTGGGGTCCGGCGCACATATAACCAGGCCACCCACCGCTGGACCGATGTCATGGACCGGGAGCGGGACTTGCTGGACGCGCTCGGCGTAGAGGTCCCCGGGCTTGGTGAGTAGTAGTAGTAGTACATTTACTACTCTGTTTTATCCTGCTCTGTTATTTGCAAATCTTTGTTCTTTACCAAGAGCAATAATGCTGCCGATTACATTGAGGTAAATTATATTTCAAAATCTTCTATGCATTTCATTTTCAGGTGCACTGCTCTCCTTCTCAGTAGCCTTGCTTGCTACTATGCTTCTTTGTTTTGTATGTTGTGTTCAGAAGCATTTCATTGGCCTGAGAAATTATGTATCAGTGTACTGTAAAGAAAAGAACTGCGTAATGCTAGACAGTAAGGGTCATATTTTCAATTACCGGCGCATCCCTGCAAAGTAGCAGGGATGCGGCAGTAATTGTGTGCCATGCCACCACCACCCATTGGCCCAAAACGTCACAGAAGCCTTACGCATCTGTGCCGTAAAGGCAGCGCATTGCTGGAGTTGCGTGCCAACGATGGCGCAGCTCCAGCAATGCTCTGGGGTACCCTATCTCCCCAATGCTGCATCAAGCCGTACGTCGGCTTCAAGCGCGCAGGGTTTGAGTCATGCATCATTGTCATAAAAATGACTGATTGACATCTTGTAGATTTCCCTCAGCCACTTTTAGGATTCGTTCCTGCGCAGGTACGCCCTCCCTTGCGCCGGAACGCCCCCTGATGGCGCAGGGCTTTACAACGTGATGCATCGCCCATATGCCCATATGTGTTTTTTTTTTTAATATATACGCCGCACCAACACCATGGCGAGTCTTTTGTTCTGCCGCTGCGTCAGAAAAGGCACGCAACAATGGAGGAAAATCAGCCGCAACTTCCGCAAGGGACTTATAAATCAGCCCCAACAGACTGAAGTCCAGTGTCCTTCCTTTAGACAGTCACATGGCTATCAGAAGAAATAGTGGCGGTGGTGGCGGGTGGATTGATAGTTTGAGTATTCACTGATCTGCAAGCAGGATGGACTTTGTCTGTCACGTGTTGTGCACTACTGCCTGCAGTGCCAGGCCTAGGCAAACCTCTTTAGTAGTCTGTTTATTGAGTTACATAGGAACTTTCTAAGTCAACGTTCCGCAAATCAGGCAATACGAATAACGTAGTATACCACATGAGATAGATCCCGTGGAATAGTTGTCTATCTATTTGCTATTTTTCCAAAATATGTTGTTATTGTTCTTTTGAAATGTTTGATTTGGTTGAAAAATCTCATCCATGTTTTATGGTTTTTCTTTCTTTCATGTTGTACATCAGCTCCCCCCAAGGGCAAGAGGACACAGGAGGAGGGTGCTGAGGATGCAGGCCAGGATCGGGCAGGCGAGGGCTCCTTTGCTGGCCCCAGTAAGTTTACATTTTACTAAACAGTACCTATTTTTTCCTAGCGTTCCTCATTCGATTTTTTCTAAATCGTCTTTGATCTTCTTGTAGACTGGATATAAATTCTTATCCTGCCTCGAATATGACTCCCTGTGGTATTACTAGACTATTCTTATTAGTCTGTCTGTGTAGCTAACTAAGATTGGACATTTGGCAATTCCATTGGACTCCCATTATATTCAGCAATACCTCTATGCACTGTCTCCTTACTGACTAGATAGTGTGGCAGAGTCATTCAGCTCCCGAAGTCACCGATTATAGATCCCCAATGATCTCTAGATTATCGTACGCAGGACAAGAGAGTAGTACGGAGTCACAGCACAGTCAAGAAGTGTCAGAGGCACTCATGCTTGCAAAAATTCCAAAACCTTTAGCTCATCCACTCTAGTCTAGAGGAACAAAAACCACAGAGTCTATTTAAGTGTAAAAGCTTTATTAAAAGTAAACACATTTATTGAAATCTACTTTGTCATAAAACTATTTAACTGTAAACGGAAAAGTGGTTAGTGCTGACGATTAATTGGACACATTTCTTGTGGTCGAGCCGAACTCTCACCTACTTTGAACTTGATCCTGGTCGTGTTCTTAGGACTCAGGAGTCAAGCTTCTGTCTGTTAGGAGAAAAAGTGGTGCGTGTTAAAAATCAAAAGCAAGCATTCATCAGTTGTGCATAAAAGTGCAGCAAGACAACAGCCTTCCCTGGAAAATGGGACATTTTTACTATGGAGTAGACAGTCACAAATTATTACATTGTATTCTGTTTTTTTAACATTTCTCCTAGACCAAATATTATATAGTAGTGAGTGGTGTATTCTAACTTTCTTAAATGTACTTTGTAGGTGTAACATCTGGTGACGGGGCCAGCGCGGAGGTGGCTGATGTGTTGGACTTGGACTCGGAGGCCTCTGGGGAGGATGCGGCGGTAGAAGAGCTGGTGGCCGTTCCTGTGGGGGATCAAACGGTGGTGGCGGAAACAGGTAAGCTATATATTCCTTACTTATTGAGATTGAAGACTGCATAGTGTGCTTTCTGCACGGGTGTATTACAATTACAAATCAACCAGGTAGTAGCCTCCTCGAAATGTACTTCGACTTAGCTGTGAAGTTTTTGGTGAGAAGAATCCCAATAAGTTCTTAGACGAACGTGATGGATGGGATGAACGAAAAGCGAAAGAAGGGTGTAAGTAAGTGGGACGCGAACTTGTATGATGGCTGGCAAAGAAGAACGATATGTGTTTGCTTGGACCCAGAGGTGGCTGGGAAGGAAAGAATATGGTATGGTGCATGGCTGGGTCAATGATGAAGCAAGGATGGGTGGAAGGACAGCAGCCTGGGTGGGTGAAACAGAAACTGTATGTGTGCGTATACTTTGAATGAATGGATGCCTGGAGCATGGTATTCTCTGACTCTTACATAGCAAATGTGTATCTAGAGAGAGTAGATGGTCGCCAGGTGAAGTAAGTGTTACCTTGAAGAGCATGTACCACCGCACCCGCACGTCCGTCCCAGTGCAGGGAAGGCAAGGAAAAGAAATTGTAAATGTGTCCAATACTACCATGAATAGTAGCAGTACTTTGTATTGCGTTTGCATTCACAGCATATATCTGGTTATTACGGTGGACACTCCGTACCTCTCTTAATAACTTTAGTTTACTTGTAGTACGTCATTCATGTGTGGGTGTATCACTGTGTTCACTCAATATTAAGCAAAGCACCTAAAGTCATCTCATCTGTCATTAAATACGTCCCATGTGAAGTGATAGATAATCAAATTAGTTAGCTTCTTCAGTTTCCTTTTCTAGTACTCATTTGCACTGTAGGGTGAAAGGTAAATTAATTAAGCAGTAGCCCTTGTAACAGAGTATTCTCAGTGCCACCCGTAATAGAAAAGTAATAGCTTCACCACCTGCATGTACTGGACCGGTACAGTAACGCAAGTCTGTCTCCATCATCATGGTGTGCAACTTTTTTTCTCGGGTGCAACTTCACTGTGCTGTGTCCATGTCATTCTGCCGGCTTGCATAAGATAACGTACCCATTTCCCTAAACAAGAGAGAAGAAGAAGAATAAGACTGGTGTACTGTCATAGTCGACTGTAATGGAAGTCCATAGTGGTCGTAGAATTAGTTCATTAAACTACCACTACTGTTAGAGCAAGGATGCAGAAGTGGGAGGGTTACATAGATACTGTCCTCAATAGTTATGTACTGTGCTTTCAATTTGCTACTTGTACTCTGTGACCCAACTTTCGGCTCAATCACTTTGTGTTATTAATAAGGAGCATTGGTTACAGACTATGTCTTTCTTTCTTCATATAGTTGCTCCTTCCAAATCAACAACAAGGAGGGAGCAGGCTAGATTGGCCCGGCAACGGAGGCTGGAGGCCACAGTCGCCGAGTATCGGCGGCTGGTGGCCCTGGAGGAGGAGGAGGACACGCAGTCGAGCGGGGCAACATCTTCGACTGTGACCACTGCATCCTCCTCCGTGACTAAACCAGCGGGACCGAGCCGGGCTAAGAAAGCCGACCGCCACCGCCAAGCACCCGAAACACCAGCTGCCCCCCACAGGAGCTGCAAGGAACGCCAACACCGCCTACGAGTCCGCATGTCCAACCTGGAGCAGGAGGTCCTGAGGTATAAGACCTTGGTTAAGGGCCTCCGCTCCGAGCTTGCCACCCTCCGCAAGGAGTATGATGCCCATGCCGCATCATGCACCAGCACCAGCACCCTCCAGTAGTGGAGTGTCCCTTGCCCTTTTTTTATAGACTTTTGGGGGGTGGGATTTGGGAGTTGGGATCGTTTTGGGACGTTTCAGAGACAATCGTTGGGGTTAGGGTGGGTGAGGGAGATTATTTTGTTAGGGATAAATAAATATATTTTTCAACTACTTTATCTGACCATACCTGTTTTTTACTGCTTTTCAGTCTGGTGGGTGGGGGGCGGGGGTGTAACAGTAACTTTGTTTTCCTGAACAGTCGTAGGACTTTAGTAGTACAACCGTCAAACTCTTGTCTACTCCGAAATAATACTCCATTATACTACCTCCCACCAAACGCTTATCTTACCTGTAATTTGTGTTAGAAATTAGGGCTAGGCCCAGGGCTGGCTCCAGGTGAAATGGGGATTAACGTTGTCATTCCTGGGCGGGTGACATTTCCTCATTGCGGTGTTACTAGTGGTGTGACACAGTGGCAGTTGCATGCCTATGGAAAAAAAGAAAACGAAACCTTGTTTGTACTCCTTACTGTAGCATTACAACGGTTACGGTACGATCGAGAAAATAGCAGGTGACAGTACACTAGAACAGTGCCATAATGTAGCCTAACAAATGGTAAAGTATTGCAAGTATAACTAGTACTTGCGTTGAATTTATTTGACATTGGCTACTACTACTAGAAGATATAGTACTGAAGCTGAGTAAGTCTAGAAGATATCCTCGTATTCCTTCACCAGCCTGTTGCTGCTATCACCTTATCCTCCCCAGCAAGTGTGTGGAATTATTGATGTCATTTTAGTCAGACATCAAGCAAAACAACACAGCCCGGGGGAAGAGGGTTAGGGTTTGTAAAATGGATGGGAATGGGGTTTTTTTTTTGGGTAGGTTTTGTTGAGAGAAGAAAAAAAAAGCAGAGCATGGACAAACAATAATTGAAGATACAGAGTTTACAGACAATCTTTGGTTACAAAGTAAAGGTAAGCACATGCAGTCACACTCATAGAATAAAAGACAACAATGGATACTGTATCTGTATTGCGTATGTTGTTGGAGTTGTCCTGTTGAAATTGGTAAGTAAGTTGCATGCAGCAAACAATTCCTCTTATTGGCGGCACTCCTCCATTCCAGCTGACGCTTCGTCCATCAATGTGGTGGTGACCACTGACAGAAGAGACACCCTGTCCACTGCCTGCCTGGCGGATGTTGACTGAAACCCGGCCTGTAATTATTGAACGGAAAACAGGAAGTGCTATTACAATACCACTGATAAATAAATAAAAGGTATGTACGCTGTGTGGTTCAAAAAGTCACACTTTGATTTCCCTAATAGACAGTACAATATTTTTGAAATTGCGTGCTCTGTCTGAGTCACCTTTTTAAGGATCAATAAGTATGGCCAAAATATTATAGCGGATCTTTCCCCTCAAGGTGGGTGTACTACTGTGTTTTAGAACAAAATTTGACCTTCCCAGCAATGCTCCCACCAAGACCCTTACTAAAGCCAGTCGCAAAAATGTAGAAGAACCCAATCATATCTCCAAAAACGATGCCTAGCAGAAAAATGGTTACAAAACGTACTTTGAAAGTAACAGTAGACCCAAATACAGACCGTGGATTGTATTCAAACCACTTGCCTGCAAGCAAAAGTATCCATAGCCAGCATCGCTCCAACAGTGCTCTACAACAACAGAACCGCGTTGCAATAGAACCCCCCTAAACACATGCAATCCTGCTGCTAGGGCTAACCCTAACGAACCCTAACTTACAAAAAGTGCCAAAACTGGTGTTTCCTTATGGATTTTGTCCAACTAACTTCTAGCCGGTATTAGACCTTCCCAGGAATGCCCCAGGCAAGACCCGCCAACCCACCCGCAAAAAAACACCCGACACAACACCACCAAACAGCGAAAAAGCTAAATCTCATACTTACAATGTCTCTCGGCCTTCGGTCCAAACGCGGCGCTGTGCAGCTAGGTCGTCATCATCATCATCAATCATCATAACTCCTGTTTTCCACCACGGATTTCCTGAAAAGCAAATGCAATCAAGATTAGACTGTCGCAGCAGTGCTTCGACAGAGACCCCGGCCGCAACCCACCCACGAACAGCAGGAAGCCCCCCAAAAGGCTACATTGAGCAAGATGTCTGAAGAAATGGCAAAAAAAAGGCTGTTCCTTATGGATTTTGTCCAAAACACTTGTATCCGGTATTAGACCTTCCCAGGAATGCCCCAGGCAAGACCCGCCGGCGCCAACCCACCCGCAAAAAAACACCCGACAACACCCCCAAACAGCGAAAAAGCTAAATCTCATACTTACAATATCTCTCGGCCTTCGGTCCAAAGTAACGCGCTGTGCAGCTAGGTCATCATCAATCATCATAACTCCTGTTTTCCACCACGGATTTCCTGAAAAGCAAATGCAATCAAGATTAGACTGTCGCAGCAGTGCTTCGACAGACACCAAAAATTACACACAAACCCCCGGAACCCCGCCAAAGAGCACCTCAAAGGCAAGCAAGTCAGCAAAAACGGCAAGAAATTTCCACCTCATATTTGGTCCAAAACACTTTTGTCCATTATTAGAGCTTCACAGCAATGGGCCCAAAACCGTCAACTCACCCGCAAAGAAGTACAACACCCCCACAAGTGCTGAGTCTTTCTTCATTGTGCGTAATCCAGCACTCTGCTTGGAGGGAAATCGCAGTCTGGAGGAGGAGGATAGAGGAGCATGTTCTTCAGAACTTGTGAACCTGAGGAATGTAGACTGCGGCACCTTCAAATCAATAAGCAAACAAGTGAAGACAGTTCTGATGATGGTCTTGTTTTTGGGATTAGGTGATTAAAGTTTGAATTAAATTAACTGTGCAAAACAAAGAAAGAGAGACACAAAGCACACAGGAATAAAAGTGAATAAGGACGAAAAAGAAAGTTCTTGATTGATTGTCTCATTTTCAGGGCTCGGTGTCAGGGAATAAGAACAAGATTTCGTCATCATACTGCGAATTCAGGCTGGATGAGGTCAGTGGCACCGAACAGAGAAAAAATCCCCTCATCTACGTTGCTGTCCTCATCGTCTTCATGTGGCGTGCTTTCTCGCACTTTGTAATCTGGTGGTATGAGGTGCTGATTCATCTTGATCATTGTCAGCCGCTCCACATTTTTGGGCGATAGGCGGCTCCGTTTGGCAGTTACAATGCCACCAGCAGCACTGAAAACACGTTCAGAAGACACACTTGCGAGTGGGCAAGACAAATAGTTTATAGCCAGGTTGTAGAGCTGTGGCCACAATTGTTTTTTGCCATGCCAATACTGCAATGGCTCCTCATTAAGAAAGACCACTGTTGAGTCATTCAGATAGTCCTGCACCATCGACTCAAGGTCATCAACTGTTCCTCCACTTTGCTTACTTTTTGCTGTGCCTGTGACATTTTTTAGAGAACCATACCCCATCAAACTTAGCCAATCCTCCTCCCCAGCCACTGTTAGTGTTGTCATTGTGTGTGGTGCAGATGATCCAGTTGCCGGTGTCTTTAACGGCTGAGAGGTCACTTGTGCCCCAGCCACAGGTGCAGAAGTGGATTCTTGTGACTGCGGATGGCCTGCTGATGCTGATGCTGATGTACTGGCTTCTCCTTCAATAACCTGCCGTTCTTTTTCAAACCTCTTGGCTGACCAGGCTAACCAATGTTTGTACTTTTGAACATCTGCATCAGCGAAAGGAAAGAATGCGTTGTCTGCCAGCGCCTTTTTGTAGCGTGGATCCAGAATAGTAGCACAAATGTAATGCTGATCTGAGTTGATGTTTTTAAGACGTTCATCACCACGTAGGCGATGTAATAATTTCTCAGACAAAATGAAATGGTTTTTTTTTTTTCATCTTTTTCAAACTCAGAAGAAACCGCCATCAGTTGGTGCTCCAGTATGCACAACAATGGGATAGCTTTTCCCAAATTACAGTCCTCCTGGCTGACTGCACGCGTGAAGAACTCAAAAGGACGAAGCATGTCTGTCAGGCTTTTAACTATGGCCCATTGCGCCTTACTCATCCGCAGGTCCTCCTTCTGAGATGTAGCCTCTGTCAAGAAATAGTGATCGAGTACCGTATACTGCTCATGCAGACGCTCAAGCATGTAGAAGGTTGAGTTCCAACGTGTTGCCACCTCCTGGATGAGTGCTTTCACTGGCATTCCACGTTGAAGTAGCAGTCTCCGCAGATGCTTCCGGGCCTTAAAAGAATGGCTGAAATGGTTGCACATTTTGCGGCAGGTGGCCATTACCTCGAACGCTGGACTCTCTTTATCACTCAAGAATTTTTGAACTACCAGGTTGATACAGTGCGCCAAACACGGCACTCTAACATGGTGACCCTGTGACATGGCCTTAACTACATTGGCGCCATTATCCGTGGAAACATAACCAATCTTGCGTTTTAGGGGGGATAGCATTGACAACACCTTTTTGTCAAACTCTTCCAAAAGGTTTTCTGCTGTGTGACTTTTCTCCAAGGCAAACATGGCTAGTGTTGCATGTTTCCGAGCAGCTTTGAAAACTTGGTCCGGGTCAACACCTGCGTTTAGCTTTGCTATAACACCTGAAAAAGAGACCCAGTGTGCAGTGATGCACATGTAATCATCGCCTGGGCCACTGGTCCACATGTCTGTTGTCAGATGTATTGTGTGAACAGCACTCTTCTGCAAAGCTGCCCCAATCGCCTGCAGCACATCTTCATGTAGTGCTGGAACCGCAACTCTGGCAAAATAGAACCGGCTCGGAACCTTCCATTTAGGGCAGAGCGTTGCAACTAATTCAAGAAAACCTACCGCTTCTACAAAAGAAAAAGGTAGAAGGTCCACAGCTAGCATTTTAGCCAGCTTAGTGTTATACAGACGCGTCAGTGGGTGGTTGCGTTCATATGGCACGTCTGAAGTAAGCATTGTTCTAATGTTGGCCTGGACCAAGCATTTACGGGCTGATAATGACTTCGTTGACCCAATTTTGCTCGCTGGTGAACTTTTGTGCGTTGGTGTCTCACTCGCTCCAACACTCTTAGTGTGCCTCACATTGGGTGTGCTGCTGAGAGGGGTACTGGGTGTAAGGGAAGTGTTTGACACGTCTTCTTCCTGCTCGTCAACATCAGATGAAACATCAACGTTTCCTTGATTTTGGCCTTTCTTGATCGCAGCTAGGTGCGCAAACCATTGGACACCGTGCTTTCTGTCAAGATGACCACTCTGGCCGCCGGTACCATAGTTGCTACCTGGCTTACCACGACTAACTGCAAGCTTACAAAGGGTACAAATGGCAAACCTTGGATTTTTGGGACAAACAGTAAAGAAGTCCCAAACTGGGGACTTGAAGTGTCTGTGGGACCTGGAGGAGGCGGCGATACTGGTGGTGGTGGTGGTCATGAAGCTAATGCCAGATGAAGTGGAGGATCTGGATTGGCCAACTTTTGTACGTTTTCCACTTTCACCGCCACTAATTAAGGTCGAGGTTGACGCAGGTCTCTTCTTGCCAGAAAGAAATATGGAAGCGGGACGAGTTGGTGTACTACTTAACTCCAATGATTGTGGTGTTTCCACTGCCTCCTCATCGACAACATCATCATCATCATCATCACGCGCAGCAGCTCTTCGGGCTAGGGTCAAAATGTCTGTTTGCTGCATGCCCGCTGGGGCTGCAGTGACCTTTATGATGACTGGGTCATCGTTGGCAGAGTCTTCATCAGCAGCAGTATCCGCCACTTCTTGTTGAGCCTCATCACACTCCATAAGTCTGAGACTTTGGACGAGCTTCCTTTTACGCTTAAGTACCTTTGTTGGATCATGGTGTGCCTCACTCTCAGACGGCTGTGGTGCTGGTTCCCAAGTTTGATCCGTATCATCAGAAGGAGGTGTGCTTGAAGAGGATGTAGACACCACCCTTGATCTCTTCCTTGCTAGGGTTGTGGAAGACAATGAAGGATCATCAGGAGGAGTGGCTTCCTCAAATGATACCTCGCCTTGATTGTCGATTTCCTGATGTGCCCCTACTTTGGGAGGAACAACTATTGTGGGCACTTGTTGTGACCCTCCATGCACCTCTGCATGCGCATCTCCTTGCGCTGCCTCTCCTTCCACATGTACTTGGGCTTGTACTTGCACATGTGATTGTTGTTGCCGCTGTGGTTGTTCAACACTCGTCAGATGAGCTACAACAACCTGTGTTGATTGAGGGACATTGCTGCTGCTTTCTTGCGATGAGCCAACATCACTGGTCGATGGTGATTGAAGAAGTATACTGGCTGCCTCTGCAGCACTCAAGGGCTTGGACTTAAGTTGGCGTGGTGGTGGCACTGAGCCCAATGGAGCGGGGGTGCTGCTGCCAGCTTGGTCCCCAGCAGATCCCGCTGCAGCTGCTGCAGGCATACTTTTTTTTTTACTCACAAAAAAAGGGGCGGGCGGCACACCAGTGTCCTTGGTAACTTGCTTCTTCTGCTCCTTACTGGCACCTTTCTTGCTAGAGGAGCTACGGGTTACTTTTTTTGGGGCCATCTTCTTCAGAGCAGGTCAGCAGGCAGCAGTTGCACGAGTTGCAGAGGGTTCTGTGTCCAGACGTGACGTCGCGTGACGTTATGCTGCACACACCGCTGCAGGACTTCTTCCTGGCACTGGTGGTTCTATTGAGTCTTCTTGTGCACCTAAAAGCAATGGAAGACAGAGGAACATCAGTTCAGTTATACACCCCAAAAAATCGACAAAACACAGAAAAATGAGCACAATCCCATGCCATCCATGATGTTTACATTGAAGACACCCCACAGAAAGACTAGGGACATGCAAGTATGCAACACTCACTACCCCTGGGCATAAGGGATGAAAAGTAGGCAAAATAAGTGCAGGCCTCAGACACTGCCTCTCCTCAAAATGGCCCCCTTACACCCCAAGCACATGTTGCCTGTACCAGCCAGCACTCAAGATGGCCACCACCACCACCCACATGGCCAGTCCACATCAACAGTACACCCCCAAAAAACAGAAAAACAGCCAGAAATCACCACAATCCAATGCCATCCATGATGTTTACATCAAAGAGAGTGAGACAACACCACAGGCACACTCAGTCCATGCACCACCACCACCCCTGGGCAAGCAAAAGGCCACACCAGCAGCCCCCCAAAAACGACAAAAAACAATAAAATAAGCACAATCCCAGCCCATCCATGGCCTCAATTATGTTTAAATTCAAGAAGACACCCCACAGAAAGACTAGGCCCATGCAACACTCACCACCCCTGGGCAAAGGGCCACACCAGCAGGCCCAAAAAAACGACAAAAAACAATAAAATCTGCACAATCCCAGCCCATCCATGGCCTCAATGGTGTTTAAATTCAAGAAGACACCCCACAGAAAGACTAGGCCCATGCAACACTCACCACCCCTGGGCAAAGGGCCACACCAGCAGGCCCAAAAAAACGACAAAAAACAATAAAATCTGCACAATCCCAGCCCATCCATGGCCTCAATGGTGTTTAAATTCAAGAAGACACCCCTCAGAAACACTAGGCCCATGCAACACTCACTACCCCTGGGCATAAGGGATGAAAAGTAGGCAAAATAAGTGCAGGCCTCAGACACTGCCTCTCCTCAAAATGGCCCCCTTACACCCCAAGCACATGTTGCCTGTACCAGCCAGCACTCAAGATGGCCACCACCACCACCCACATGGCCAGACCACATCAACAGTACACCCCCAAAAAACAGAAAAACAGCCAGAAATCACCACAATCCAATGCCATCCATGATGTTTACATCAAAGAGAGTGAGACAACACCACAGGCACACTCAGTCCATGCACCACCACCACCCCTGGGCAAGCAAAAGGCCACACCAGCAGCCCCCCAAAAACGACAAAAAACAATAAAATAAGCACAATCCCAGCCCATCCATGGCCTCAATTATGTTTAAATTCAAGAAGACACCCCACAGAAAGACTAGGCCCATGCAACACTCACCACCCCTGGGCAAAGGGCCACACCAGCAGGCCCAAAAAAACGACAAAAAACAATAAAATCTGCACAATCCCAGCCCATCCATGGCCTCAATGGTGTTTAAATTCAAGAAGACACCCCACAGAAAGACTAGGCCCATGCAACACTCACCACCCCTGGGCAAAGGGCCACACCAGCAGGCCCAAAAAAACGACAAAAAACAATAAAATCTGCACAATCCCAGCCCATCCATGGCCTCAATGGTGTTTAAATTCAAGAAGACACCCCTCAGAAACACTAGGCCCATGCAACACTCACTACCCCTGGGCATAAGGGATGAAAAGTAGGCAAAATAAGTGCAGGCCTCAGACACTGCCTCTCCTCAAAATGGCCCCCTTACACCCCAAGCACATGTTGCCTGTACCAGCCAGCACTCAAGATGGCCACCACCACCACCCACATGGCCAGTCCACATCAACAGTACACCCCCAAAAAACAGAAAAACAGCCAGAAATCACCACAATCCAATGCCATCCATGATGTTTACATCAAAGAGAGTGAGACAACACCACAGGCACACTCAGTCCATGCACCACCACCACCCCTGGGCAAGCAAAAGGCCACACCAGCAGCCCCCCAAAAACGACAAAAAAACAATAAAATAAGCACAATCCCAGCCCATCCATGGCCTCAATTATGTTTAAATTCAAGAAGACACCCCACAGAAAGACTAGGCCCATGCAACACTCACCACCCCTGGGCAAAGGGCCACACCAGCAGGCCCAAAAAAACGACAAAAAACAATAAAATCTGCACAATCCCAGCCCATCCATGGCCTCAATGGTGTTTAAATTCAAGAAGACACCCCACAGAAAGACTAGGCCCATGCAACACTCACCACCCCTGGGCAAAGGGCCACACCAGCAGGCCCAAAAAAACGACAAAAACCAATAAAATCTGCACATTCCCAGTCCATCCATGACCTCAATGGTGTTTAAATTCAAGAAGACACCCCTCAGAAACACTAGGCCCATGCAACACTCACTACCCCTGGGCATAAGGGATGAAAAGTAGGCAAAATAAGTGCAGGCCTCAGACACTGCCTCTCCTCAAAATGGCCCCCTTACACCCCAAGCACATGTTGCCTGTACCAGCCAGCACTCAAGATGGCCACCACCACCACCCACATGGCCAGTCCACATCAACAGTACACCCCCAAAAAACAGAAAAACAGCCAGAAATCACCACAATCCAATGCCATCCATGATGTTTACATCAAAGAGAGTGAGACAACACCACAGGCACACTCAGTCCATGCACCACCACCACCCCTGGGCAAGCAAAAGGCCACACCAGCAGCCCCCCAAAAACGACAAAAAACAATAAAATAAGCACAATCCCAGCCCATCCATGGCCTCAATTATGTTTAAATTCAAGAAGACACCCCACAGAAAGACTAGGCCCATGCAACACTCACCACCCCTGGGCAAAGGGCCACACCAGCAGGCCCAAAAAAACGACAAAAAACAATAAAATCTGCACAATCCCAGCCCATCCATGGCCTCAATGGTGTTTAAATTCAAGAAGACACCCCACAGAAAGACTAGGCCCATGCAACACTCACCACCCCTGGGCAAAGGGCCACACCAGCAGGCCCAAAAAAACGACAAAAAACAATAAAATCTGCACAATCCCAGCCCATCCATGGCCTCAATGGTGTTTAAATTCAAGAAGACACCCCTCAGAAACACTAGGCCCATGCAACACTCACTACCCCTGGGCATAAGGGATGAAAAGTAGGCAAAATAAGTGCAGGCCTCAGACACTGCCTCTCCTCAAAATGGCCCCCTTACACCCCAAGCACATGTTGCCTGTACCAGCCAGCACTCAAGATGGCCACCACCACCACCCACATGGCCAGACCACATCAACAGTACACCCCCAAAAAACAGAAAAACAGCCAGAAATCACCACAATCCAATGCCATCCATGATGTTTACATCAAAGAGAGTGAGACAACACCACAGGCACACTCAGTCCATGCACCACCACCACCCCTGGGCAAGCAAAAGGCCACACCAGCAGCCCCCCAAAAACGACAAAAAACAATAAAATAAGCACAATCCCAGCCCATCCATGGCCTCAATTATGTTTAAATTCAAGAAGACACCCCACAGAAAGACTAGGCCCATGCAACACTCACCACCCCTGGGCAAAGGGCCACACCAGCAGGCCCAAAAAAACGACAAAAAACAATAAAATCTGCACAATCCCAGCCCATCCATGGCCTCAATGGTGTTTAAATTCAAGAAGACACCCCACAGAAAGACTAGGCCCATGCAACACTCACCACCCCTGGGCAAAGGGCCACACCAGCAGGCCCAAAAAAACGACAAAAACCAATAAAATCTGCACATTCCCAGTCCATCCATGACCTCAATGGTGTTTAAATTCAAGAAGACACCCCTCAGAAACACTAGGCCCATGCAACACTCACTACCCCTGGGCATAAGGGATGAAAAGTAGGCAAAATAAGTGCAGGCCTCAGACACTGCCTCTCCTCAAAATGGCCCCCTTACACCCCAAGCACATGTTGCCTGTACCAGCCAGCACTCAAGATGGCCACCACCACCACCCACATGGCCAGTCCACATCAACAGTACACCCCCAAAAAACAGAAAAACAGCCAGAAATCACCACAATCCAATGCCATCCATGATGTTTACATCAAAGAGAGTGAGACAACACCACAGGCACACTCAGTCCATGCACCACCACCACCCCTGGGCAAGCAAAAGGCCACACCAGCAGCCCCCCAAAAACGACAAAAAACAATAAAATAAGCACAATCCCAGCCCATCCATGGCCTCAATTATGTTTAAATTCAAGAAGACACCCCACAGAAAGACTAGGCCCATGCAACACTCACCACCCCTGGGCAAAGGGCCACACCAGCAGGCCCAAAAAAACGACAAAAAACAATAAAATCTGCACAATCCCAGCCCATCCATGGCCTCAATGGTGTTTAAATTCAAGAAGACACCCCACAGAAAGACTAGGCCCATGCAACACTCACCACCCCTGGGCAAAGGGCCACACCAGCAGGCCCAAAAAAACGACAAAAAACAATAAAATCTGCACAATCCCAGCCCATCCATGGCCTCAATGGTGTTTAAATTCAAGAAGACACCCCTCAGAAACACTAGGCCCATGCAACACTCACTACCCCTGGGCATAAGGGATGAAAAGTAGGCAAAATAAGTGCAGGCCTCAGACACTGCCTCTCCTCAAAATGGCCCCCTTACACCCCAAGCACATGTTGCCTGTACCAGCCAGCACTCAAGATGGCCACCACCACCACCCACATGGCCAGACCACATCAACAGTACACCCCCAAAAAACAGAAAAACAGCCAGAAATCACCACAATCCAATGCCATCCATGATGTTTACATCAAAGAGAGTGAGACAACACCACAGGCACACTCAGTCCATGCACCACCACCACCCCTGGGCAAGCAAAAGGCCACACCAGCAGCCCCCCAAAAACGACAAAAAACAATAAAATAAGCACAATCCCAGCCCATCCATGGCCTCAATTATGTTTAAATTCAAGAAGACACCCCACAGAAAGACTAGGCCCATGCAACACTCACCACCCCTGGGCAAAGGGCCACACCAGCAGGCCCAAAAAAACGACAAAAAACAATAAAATCTGCACAATCCCAGCCCATCCATGGCCTCAATGGTGTTTAAATTCAACAAAACAGTTGTATCATGCACCCATAACCAACCCTGGTCCTACTGGATACTGTGGCTACCCACAATATAATTTATTTAATTTTCTGAAAAAGTTCCAAAATTGTACTTGCAGCAACTGTAATGCCCCAAACAAACTTACTTGTGAAAGTTGATTTCTAATCCAAAAGTGATCCAAAGACAGTCAAAAAGGCCTCAAATCCAAATATCCAGCAGCACCCACAAAAAGTAATCCTTCCAGCTCCAGATCCAAATGAAAGTGACCAGGAGATGGACAAAGCACTGGGAGGAGCTTGCTGGACAGGAACAGGAAGTTGGAGACTGTGGGGCACTTCCTTCCTCCCCCCCCCCCAAAATGGACTCCTTGCAAAAAAAAAAGGCCATGCAAATGTCAACCTGAGGAGTGATTCTGATAAAAATCATAATTTTCTGAAGGTTTATCCTGTTTGCTGGTGATTTTCTTGTGCGAAATTGCAAAATCTCTATTTCGCAAGTGCGAGATTGTTCCTTTCTGCCGCAACTACATGTTCGCAATTGCGAACTCTCGCGAGGTGTGCTGTGCAAGGTGGCAAGCCGCGAGTACGTATTCGCGGGCGACAAACTCCCGCGGGAACACGCAGCAAGATCTAAAATGGCGCGTCACTCGCAAAGAAAAACAACTCGGCAAACGCTAAAATGACGGAAAGTGAACGCCGTGCACCACGCCGCGCGCCGCAACCAAGCAAAAAATCCGCCGCGAGCGGATTCATGGATTTTCGACAAATTCGCGAGCGTTCGCGGATTGCGGATTTGCCGAAAATCCGAAAAATCCGCGAGCGGAGCGGATTTTACGCCCATGCTTAGTGACAGATATATATATATATATATATATACACAATAAATTAAAATCAAGAACAAATTTACTGTGAATAATTATAAAACAGAACAACTTACTACCCCATTAAAAATTACCTAATATAAAAAAATATATTTTTTACAAAAAATCTATATTACATGTTACAAATATTACTATATAAAAATAATATATTTTAAATACACAAAAGCATCATATTAATACAAATTTAATAAATATAAATATAACTTTAAAATTGTACTAATAATACATATATTATTCCTATTCCAATCTCTGCAAAAGTAGAGAAAGCGTTAGACTCAGGAAGGGTAAAATGTACTATTCGCACTCCAATCTGTGCAACAGTAGGGAAAGTGTTGGACTCAGGATGGGTAAAAATTACTATACCCACTTCCGTCAGTGCAACAGTAGGAAAAGCATTGGGCTCAGGAGGGGTAAAAATTACTATTCCCACTCCAGTCTGTGCATCAGTAGGGAAAGCGTTGGGCTCAGGAGGGCTACACATAACTATTACCACTCCAGTTGGTGCATGCTGGGGAAAGTGTTAGATTGCAGAGGGGTAAAATGTATTAGTCCCACTCCAGTCTGTGCAACAATAGGGAAAGTGTTTGACTCAGGAGGGGTAAAATGTACTATTGCCATTCCTTTTAAAAAAATATATTTTTATTGGGTTTTTTTCCCAAGCACATTGAGAACTGTAAATATCCATCACTTCAGAGTGACCATGACACATTATTCACAGCATAAAGAAATAATTAAGTAAATAAGACCAGAGAGGATAATCAGCACAGACAGATACAGATTGGTTATTCTAACAGAAAAGAGAAGAAAAAAGAAAGAATAGGCTAACATGGAACATTTAACAAGAAGAGATAAGCAATATTTAACTACCCAAACTCACTACCCACTGATTGACCCATCTACCCCACCCAACATCCATTCTCGTATAGGAGCCCAAATTTCCGCCCCAAAAATTCTCTTTCTCCTTCCTTTGCTTCTATAAATAGCTGTCTCAAAGCTAAACATAGCCAATAGTCTCGCTCTCCAATTCAAAAAAGTTGGGGGTTCGGAGCTGATCCACTCACAAGTAATACATGCCCTGACCACGGTCATCATTATGAACAAAAGTGCTATTTCAGAATTACCCATTACAACAGGACAATCCTCCAAACCCACCCCCAAGATTACTAGTTTGCCAGTTAAGGTTATCCGCTTTTGAAACAAAATATTAAAGAACCCTTCCAAATCCTGAAAGAACCTAGTCAGTTTTGGGCATAGAAAAAACATATGAATAGAATCGGCTGCCAGCAACCCACAGCGGTTCCACTTGTCACCCCCTATTTTCCCCCACCGAGACACCTTCCTGGGTGAATAGTATAAATCCCATAGGGCCATAAAGTGCTGACTGCGATGTCTGCCTGTAACCAGCACCTTATTAGCCAGTTCCAAAGATTGATTTATATTGAGGCCAGCCACCCCTAGGTTTTGCTCCCATTTAAGCTGACAACTATCCAGTTCTTCTGGAAGGAAAACAAACATCTGCTGATAGAATTGTCCTCTTCCTCATTTCCTCAATTAGCTGAATTTTTTCAAGTGGCAAACCTCTATCAAAACCATGTTTAATCAAGAAGCTACGTATCTGCAGATATTTGAAGAAATCCCCCCTATCCAATATATACTTCTCTTTAAGCTCAGAGAAGGCCATCAATTTCCCTCGATCCATCAGATCACCTAAGCAAGAGATACCTTTTCTCTCCCATTTAAAAATAACCTGATCTCTAAAAATTGAGGGGAGAATCCCTGTAGCATTGAACGGAGTATAAAAGTTCACTTTAGGGATTTTACATACTCATCTAATTTGTTCCCAGACTCGAAGCGCTGCCCGAAGAGTCTTGAACCTTGTTTTCTTATAATATGACGGCTCTAAAATAGTTACTAGCAAACCGTTGGCTAGTTCGCCCATAATAAGTTCATATATAGATGGTCTATGAAATACGGTAATAGGAGCTTTGCAGCCCAAGATCAATGGCCCCATAATCTGTAACATAGCTGCCCAGAAATACATTATAAAATGCGGGACACCCCATCCTCCCTGATTCCTTGGAAGAATCTTTTTTTATGGGCCCTTCTTGTTCTACGGTATCCCCAAAGAAATCTTGCACAGAGTCTATTTAATTTTGAAAACACTATACTCAAGAACTCCAATGGAATGGTCCTGAACATGTACAAAAATTTGGGGAGAACAAGCATTTTTATAACATTGCATCTGCCATGCAGGGAGAGGTGCAAGTGGTCCATCCTTTCCAAGGTTGTATTGACCTTTTTCTAGTACAGGTAAAATATTCAAGGCTGGAATCTCGTCCACCTTAGAAGTGGTTTTAATTCCTAGATATGTAGCCTCCGTTACGACAGATATACCAGCAGGAGGATCTGGCCTAGAATACAACACATGCGTTTTCCCAAAATTGAGCTTATACCCAGAGAAAGAGCCAAACTGGGTTGCCAGCATTTTAATTGTTGAAAGAGCAGCTGGCAAATCCGCAGATACTACAAGAATATCATCAGCATATGCCAATGCTTTATAATCCACTCCATTCAATCTAATTGGTTTGATATCTTCATGACTGTTGATTTTAGACAAAAATAAATCGATATATAAGGCAAATAAAAGAGGAGAAGACGGACATCCTTGGCGTGTACCACGATTAATATTAAATTCGCTGGACAAAAACCGTGAAATCCATATAGACGCCACTGGGTTCATATAAAGTGTCTTCACAGCTTGAATAAATGATGGACAAAATCCTTTCCAACTCAGGACCTCCCACAGATAATCCCAGGAGACCCTGTCGAACGCCTTTTCGGCGTCCAACAGGATCTCCCCTAGGTCAGAGTCTTTTGCTTGTGCCCAGTCCAGGAGAGTAATGACCCTCCTGACATGATCAGCAGTGTCACGTCCTGAATAAAGCCATGCTGTACACTAGCTACTAAGGGAGAGATAACCATCCCAAGACGCAGAGTCAATATTTTGGAATATATTTTGCTATCAGAATTGATTAGCGGGAGGAGGAGCTTCGCGCGCAACCAAGATGGCCGCGTGAGCAAGGGGCTCCTGAGACCCTCGTAACCTCCCGAATATATCCTGTCACTTATCCTGTTTGCAGTTGACATCTTTGTGCGGATGAACCACCGGTGATCCTGAAATCTTTTCCGCCGTCCCGATCGGACCCCGAGGGCCGGAGTTGTGGGGCTGAGAAGTTTGCGGCCTTCGTCTCCTGGATGCCCGGCACCCGAGTTGACATGGTGCCCGGGGCATAATTGAACAACAACGGCTTGGGGCAGCGAAGAGTCCCGGTCCAGCTCAGTTTCACTTTTGTTTTTGGTTATCGCTGTGGTCTCCGGACTTGCAACGCCCCACTGACTTTTGCTCTCTCGGCCCCCCTGCCGCTCTATCTCCCTGGTTGGCAGTCCCTCCGTGTGGAATTTGTTCTTTTTTCCCTGTTCGGTCTGCTGTATCTCCCCTCCTCTCGCCTTTACCTGCGACATTGTTCGATACTGTCCCGACATGGCGGGCAAACCTGAGGGAGACAAACAGAGGGTGAAGAATACCAGAAGGGGCAGCTATACCCAAACCAACGTCATGGATCGTTATGCTCAGGTCGGGGGTCGCCCAGCGGAACCGGTAGGTTGCTGGAAGAGGCGAAGAGTTCGTCGACCCCGGTGGTGGAGCCGACGCTGCAGGATGTGATGGCCGCCATAGATGGTATCCAGTCCTCCCTCCGGAAGCAAATGGAGACTCTTGCCCACAAGTTAGATACGGTGGCGATTGATGTGAATTTGATCCGGACGGACCTCACAAAAACCAATGAAAGGGTTAAATCGCTGGATATTAAAACATTGTGCCTTACGGACGACGTTGTTGAGTTACAAACCAAAGTCCGTACTCTTGGGGCCTCTAACGACATGGTTGTTCGTCGCCTGGAGTATTTTGAAGGACGGGCCCGGCGGAACAACATCCGTATTATTGGCGTTCCGGAAAAGGCAGAGGAGCAAGCTTCTGACCTTTTTGTTGAGGACCTTATCATCAATCATTCAGCACCTAAGGGACTGAGCAAGTTTTTCATGGTGGAACGGGCCCATAGAATCCTGGGTGGAAAACCGAAAGTGGGAGCCCCGCCGCGGCCTCTGATAGCACGGATTTTCAACGTTCGGGACAGAGACGCTATCCTTCAGGCCTCGCGTGCGGGTGGTCCCCTGAAGTTTGAAAACTCCTCCATCAGTTTTTACTTGGATTTCACACAGATGGTCCAGAAACAGCGGCTCAGTTTTCTGGGTGTGAAAAGGAGACTTCGCGAGATGGACCTTAAGTATGCCATGTTCTTTCCTGCCAAATTGAGGATTGAATATAACGAAAGGGTGTACTTTTTTGATAAGCCTGAAGTGGTGGCTGATTGGTTGGACACCTTGCCGGCCCGACAGGATCCTGAGAGTCAGCCTGGTGGAGCGGAGGGAGGACCTGAAGAGCAGGAATGAGCACCATCTTCCAGGTCTCCGGGCACTACGAAAGGACTTTTAATACGGTGGTTCCGGATTTGACTTATTACTGCCAGTTTTCTTTTGCACGGGGGGTTGCGGGGATATCGTTGGGGTTTATTCCTCCTCAGCCTTCTCGTAGTTTAGTTGGGTGTGGGGCGACAGGCACACTGCAAGTTGGGGTGGCATTTTAGTCGTATGCAGGGGTGCAGGGTGGGGGGTGTTGTAATGGGTTGTTTGGGGGTGGGTGGATGGGGGTGTGGATGTTTTGTTCGTTGTTTTTGCAAGGTGCTATACTGCAGGACATTTTCATCAAAGCATTAGAACCAGCTCGTGGTTGGATCTTCGTTTTCTTTTACGATGGCGGGTGGGGGTTGAGGTTGATGAGCTGGAATGTCAATGGATTGGGGGACAAGATTAAGCGTGGGGTGGTACTACAGCTCCTGAAATGCCAATCCCCCGATATTGTTCTCCTTCAGGAGACTCACTTGGTGGGGCATACGTGTCACGCCATGAACAGGAAGGGGTATTGTCTGGTTGCCCATGCTGGGTTCTCCTCTGGATCTCGTGGAGTTGGGATCCTTGTTAAAACTGCTCTCCCGCTTGAGGTGGAATCCACTGTCATTGATGATAGGGGACGCTATGTGGCGATTTCGGGGCAGTGGGAGGGTCGTACTATTACCGTGGTTTCTATTTATGTTCCTACAGGCTTACAGTCGACTACTTTTGCTGATCTGGGGCGGGTGTTGCTTGATCTCCCGGCTGGGTCCCTGATCTTAGGTGGGGACTTTAATGCGGGGGTTTCAGGCAGGCTTGATAGATATCCACCCAGGGACGTCAAGGGGACGCATAGTTGGCTGCCTGATTTTATTGATGCGCTGGGTCTGGTGGATTGTTGGCGATTGCTTCATTCCACTCAGCGGCAGTATACTTTTCACTCGGGAGCCCATATTAGTCTCTCCAGGATGGATTATGTACTAGTACCAGCTGCACAGGCGTTTGGTGTTGCAGAGGTCCGTCATATGGCTCGGGGGATTTCTGATCACTCCCCACTATGGCTCCGATTGGACTTAGTCCCGGGTGCCGAGGGTCGGGTTGCCCCGATCAACCCTTGGTATCTTCGTAGCCCTAAAATTCGTAGTGAGCTTCTGAAGGCTCTGGATCATTATTTCCGAGAGAATGAAGGCTCGGTTTCTTCCGCGGTCTCTCTATGGGAGGCTTTTAAGACCGTCCTGAGGGGTCAGGCCCTGTCATTGATCGTTGGAATTAAGAAGCAGAGAAAGGAGGAAGTGGTTAAGACAGAGATGGAAATAACAGATTTGGAATTGGCTTTGGAGCAGGAGGTGACCCACTCGAAACTGCATGTTTTGCAGTTGAAGCAGCTTGAATATAAGTCATTGGTGTCGGATGCGGCGAAGGCTCTTAGCCGGGAGCAACAGGGACGTATCTATGATGTTGGAGATAAGGCTGGCCAATTGATAGCTTGGCTGGATAGGAAAGATAGAGCAAGTTGTGTGGTGCCAGAGAATGGGACGGAGGATGGGGCCCTAGTTACCGACCCGCAGGGGATAGTGACGTGCTTCGCCAATCATTTTCACACTGTGTACTCCTCTGTGTCCGATAGACCGGAGGAGGATTCTCGTTTATTGCTTCGAGATATAGCCCTTCCAAGTCTTTCTGAGGAAGATAGGGATCTAATGGACTCGGCGATCACAGCGGATGAAATAGCGTTAGCTATGCGTTCCTTACATTTGGGTAAAGCAATGGGCCCCAATGGTTTGCCAATTGAGTTATACAAGCTTCAGCCTGACAGGATTGCCCCGTATTTACAGGACATGTTCATGGAGTCCCGTGATGGTGGGTTTCTCCCCCGGGATCAGCGTTTGGCTACCATAGTTGTTATACATAAAGAGGGGAAGCCACGAATACATATGTTTCGTACCGGCCGATTTCATTGTTAAACGCCGAGCCAAAAATTCTTGCGAAGTTGTTAGCTAATAGACTAATCACGGTGATCGGCGATGTAGTTGATCCGGATCAATCTGGTTTTATCCCACACCGGAATACGGCATTGAATCTTCGGCAGCTGCATGGTGTTATCGCTAGGGCGGCGACGCTGCGTGAATCGGCCATTTTGGCATCTTTAGACGCCACTATGGCGTTTGATACTGTGGAATGGCCGTATTTATGGGTGGTGCTGACTAAATTTGGTTTCGGCTCGGAGTTTATTGGCTGGGTGCGGCTTCTTTACGCGGATCCCCTCGCTCAGGTAGTGGTAAATGGACGTGTTTCTGCAACGTTTAGTCTTGGGCGAGGTACCCGTCCGGGTTGCCCGCTGTCTCCCCTCCTGTTTGCGCTGGCGCTTGAACCCCTAGCTGCGTGGATCCGTTGGGAAACCCTCTATAAAGGGTATTTATTGGTTCCCGGAACACGAAGATCGTGTCTCCTTGTATGCGGATGACATCGTTGTGTACCTGACCTCCCCCAGAAAGACCCTGATAGTGTTATGCGACGTTTTGATTTCCTTTGGTAAGAATTCTGGTCTGATTATCAACTGGGCGAAATCTTCTCTTTATGTACTCAGTGGTGATGTACCGGTTTTGCCGTGTGGCTGTCCTATCCAGATCGCACAGCAGGGGTTTAAATATATTGGTATTTTTATTTCAATGGACCCCTTGATCGGGTATGAGAAAAATCTTCTTCCCCCTTTGGCGCGGTTGAGGCGAGACGTGGCGAATTGGCGGAAACTTCCACTTTCGTTACTCGGACGTGCGGCCCTTTTTAAGATGATGTCCCTTCCTAATTTTTTATACGCCCTGCAGAATACCCTTGATTTTGTTCCTTGTAGCTACTTCCGTATAGTTGAGGGTCTACAGAGGAAATTGCTGTGGGATGGTAGGCCCCGGATTGCACTCGCCAAATTGACGCTTCCCTGGTACGACGGGGGTATTGCTCTTCCCGATATTAAAAGGTACTACTGGGCGTCGCAGTTGGGGGCCATCAATCACGGTACCTATTGCCCCGGGCCAAACCCAGGTTTTGCTATGGATAGGTGGTTGCTCCCTGGAGGTAATTACTATAGGGCATTATATTCCAAATTGGTAGTGAGGTCTCTGACGGGGCCGACGCGGACAGCTGTGCGGGTTTGGCAGGATGCCACCAGCGCGTTGGGGTGTAAATATCGTTTGACCTTAGCGACCCCGCTTTTTGGATCAGATCGGCTTGGTAAACTGTGGAACACGATGGGATTTGACAGGTGAGACCTCATTGGTATCTCCAGGGTGGGTGATCTCTGGGTTAAGGGGCAAGTGAAGTCCTTTGTATCCCTGCAGGCCGAGTTCAAGCTGGGAGGAACAGAGTACTTCAGTTATGCACAGATTCGTCATGCGCTCGATTCAGTCTTCCCTAGGGGGGTGGAGATACCTGAGTCTGCCCCGCTGGAGGACCGTGTTCTGGATGGTTATATACCGGATAGTACCATCTCCCTAGTGTATAAAAAACTGATTAACCATAGAGCAGACCTTCTCTTGCAATTGCGAGATCAGTGGACCCGTGACGGTCTTAAACTTGATGATGAAGATTGGCAGTCCGCGATCTCCTCCCCAAAGGAGGTCGCGATTCCAGCTCGCCTGAGATTGGTCCAACTCAAAATACTACATAGAGTGTATGTCACAGGTCCCCGCTTGTTTCAGATGGGTTTTTCGGAGAAGGGTCTGTGTAGGCGGGGTTGTGGCCAGTTGGCCACGTTTATGCACACCATCTGGGAGTGTGGGAAAGTAGCCAACTATTGGTGTAGAGTCCACAAGGTGCTTGAGGAAGTTACGGGTGTGGCACTTTTGCCTGAAGCCAGGCGTAGCCTGTTGAATGTTTGGGAGCCCACTGATCATAATGTAGCCCAAACGCAATGGATGACCTTGGGAACGATGATTGCTAAACGCAATATTGCACAATTGTGGGGATCCCAGCGACCTCCTACTATTGAGGGTTGGATGGATGACATGGATTGGTGTATGTTCAGGGAAAAGACTGTATATGTGGCTCAAGGTCGTCCCCGAAAGTGGCATAAAATCTGGGCCCCCTGGAATCGCTATAGAGGAGATATATGTGTGCCACCTGAAACAGTTGTACTTGATCTCCCGCTTTCCCCCTAATCTTGACTAAATATTATATTTGAGGCCTCCTTTTCCTTCTTCCTCTCCCCCCCCCCAATCATATATTCATCAGTTGTTTATGTACTGATGGTCCGCCCTTGTACAGTCTATTTGCTTTGTGTAATTTATTGCTACCTTGCTGTTTTCTTTGTTTATTTTTAATAAAAAGAAATATAAAAAAAAAACAATTGATTAGCGATATGGGTCTGTATGAGGAGGGAGACTGTTCCGGCTTCCCCTTTTTTTTAAAAACAACTATTGTGGTTTTCCTCCATGAATCTGGAGCTGCCCCTAATTGTGCATTTTGAAACAGAGACACAAGTTCTGATTTCAGAACATGGCGAAATGTTCTGTAAAATTCAAGGAGAATTCCATCGGGACCAACCGCTTTGCCCCTAGCTAAGGATAATATCGCCATTTCCACCTCCTCCCATGTAATATCAGCCGCCAACATTGCATTTTTCTCCTCTGAAATTTTGTTAGTTCCTGAATTCCCCCAAAATTCCTCAACACACCCTTCAGTATTTGTTGTTATGTCTTCTGTATATAACTCAGCATAATATCTACTGAAAACTTTCAAAATATTCATTGGTGACTCAACTACCTTATTATTATGATCACATTTCTTAGATATTCCATTCGTACTATCCCTTTGCCGGAGTCTTTTTGCTAGTATCTTCCCAGCGTCCTCACCAAATTCATAAACCTGAGTTCTGTAAGCAGATAGCTTACTAACTGTTTTTTCTACATAATGCTGATGAATTCTCATTTCCATAATCGATATTGACTTTAAAGTATCCTCTACACTCCACTTATGAGAGTTCAACCGAGAGTTGAATCTCCAAAAGTCTAAGTTGCATCATTCAATCTCTAATTTATTTATTTATTTGGCATTACTTCCCAATCGAATAACTCATAGTAGCGCCCCTGACACCTGCTTTAAATGTATCCCAGACAATCAGAGAAGAGGCTGTACCATGATTTATCCTAAAAAAATCCAAAATCCAGGTACAGATATGCTCGCAGTATTCTGGATCAAACAATAAGTTACGCTTGAAAGTCCATGACTTACATTGACGCTGAACCTTCAAACCACAGTGCATTACCAAACGATTATGATCCGAGATAATTCATGGCAATATATCTATTTTAGAATTCGCAGCCAGCTCCCTTGAGATGAAAAAATAATCTAACCGAACATGCTTCCTATGGGGAGCAGAATAAAATGTATATCCTGGAGTACTGGCCCTATGATTGACCCAGACTTCGACCAGACCCAACTCTCTGACTAGCCTTTTCACAGCTTTAAAAACTCTATGCTTTTTCCCCAAATAGGGGCGATTACTTCCAGTATCCATATTCCCCTCCAGGTGAATATTAAAATCCCCACATAAAACTAAGGGAGTCAGCACTTCTGCTAATTCAATACTTAACTGATGTAAGGCTTCCGGATCGTCCAGATTTGATCCATAAAACGTACATATTGACACTGGGAGAGCATTAATAACCAATTACACGATGACCCAACGCCTGTAGCTGTCCTCCTTCACCCGCCTCTTCACTCCCGAACCGTATCTCATAAAAATTGCAACTCCTCCGATATTTGACCCTTGCTTGGTGCACCTTGGTACACTTTGCGATTATTCCAAGCTATATGTGTTTCCTGTAAGCATAGCAAATCATACTGTTGAGCCCTCCACATTTGATCAAGCACTCCCCTCTTTCTTTTATTGTTTAACCCACAGATGTTCCATGTACAAAATATAAAGCACCCCATCCTTATTATTCAGGAAATGTTATCTGTTTGTACCACCAAATCAAGAAATACAACAATAACTCTCCAAAACAGAATATGGTCATAGCCACCACCCCTCTATTCATTCTCACCCAACACCAGTCCACAGTGTCCCCCTCCCCTCCCTCTCCACCCTGCCCACCCAGCTTCCCCTCCCCCGAGACCACCCCCAAATGAGGCATAAGGACCATGTCCTCAATGATGGGAAGAGAATTGTAAAGTGCCCCCCTCCGCAGCCCCCCGGGATCTCCCATAAGCATTTTTTCCCCTCACTATGACAAATGAAACACAATTTTTACCAGTACTAAAGGCTCCCCAGGGAAGAGAAAAATAGGGAAAAAAAAGAGAAAAAAAAGACAAGAGGTGCAGGAGTATATACTATCTACACATACTGGTTTCACATGGTTTTCAAGAACTCTTCTGCCTTAATCTCTGATACAAAAATAAGACGTTTCTTTATAAACAACTTTTAACTTTGCAGGGTTCAGAAGGAAAGCCTGTCCCCCTTTAGCCTGAAAGACTGAAATCAGTTGACGTAATCTCCACCTCTGTTGGACTGTAGCCTGACAGAATTCCGGGCATATGAAAAAGTCACATCCCTTGGCAGATCTCCTCCTGTCAGGCCTCGCAAGATCATATAGAGCTTCGCGTAACAGATAGTTATTCAGGCAGATCAGTATTGCCCTAGGCTTACCCTTAGGGCCCCCTGTGGCTCCTCTCTGAACAAACGGAAATCTGTGAGCTCTAATAATCTCAGTCTCCCAGTTCCAGTGTTTTAGATCAGGGAAGGCCTCGGTAAACAGTTCTATAATATAGCGCCTCACATCCTTCCCCTCCCTACCTTCTGCAACCCCCAAAACGCGCAACGTCAATATCCTCTCTTCTGCCTCTATAACCCTTGTTGAAATTTCTGTGCATGATTTAGCAACTCGGCGCACAGTGTTCTGCAGCTTTCGAACAGCTCCCTGGGTCCGTGAGCTTTCAGACTTCGTCTCCTCCCTATGCGTCATTATTACCCTGTAAATTGTATTGAGTGTAATTTCACCATCTCCATCACTATCTCCATTGAATTTTGAGCCAGAGCTAACACCACCACCTTCTCCCTCAGAATGAGATACCAGTGAATGATCCCATACCGGCTGACTAACACGAGTCGGAGTCCCCTTGGAGAGGGGATTCTCAGGGTCTTGCATTTTACGTACTGTCTCTTGGCTCATAGACCGCTCAGAGCTAGGATCATCCTCCTCATGCTGAGAGACAGTTTCCTCAACCCAATCACCTGGCATACTCTCCATATCGTTCTCTGAGACAATGGAAACATCGGACATAGAATAAAACTTCCCACCAGAGCTGGATGACTCTAAGTCATTCAGTATTTCCTCTGTGGAGCCCCCCAGGCTCACTACATTAGTACTGCTCCCAATACCATTCATGTCCACTACTACATTCCCTGATGCATTCAAAATACCATCACCTTCAATAATTACTGTTGTTACAATGTTGCCACTGACGTCCCCTACCTGTCGCATAGGCTGATTGTCAAGTAGCTCCTCTAGTTTGCTTTTTAAGGCTCCTTTTTTCTTAAAGATAGCAGGGACTACCCGTTCCTTTGGTGGAGCAGTTTGTTGCATACCTCCACTGTTTTGTATTGCTGCCGCCACCACAGATAGCTCTGCACCTGCTTTCTGTAATTCACCGTCCCGCGAGTGACTCACAGAGCGGCCGCTGTTTTGAGAGCCTGCCCCATCCACATTTGAGAGATGAACCGCTGCAGTACCGCTTGTGACCACTGACGAAGCGGAGGCTGCCGCCGCAGAGACAGATCCTGTTGTGGCCGTCCCCCTGGTCTTGACACCCTTTCCGCTCCCCTTCGGGGCCATCCTGTTTCGCAGTGCAGAGGGGGGGCAGTAAGCAACGGAAGCCTCCGTGCCGCAAAGTACACTGCTCCTGGTACCCTCGAGGTCAAAGTCAGCGAACCCGGCGCTGCCGCTGACAGAGCTACCACCTACGCGTTGGAAACCCCACTGGGCAATGGCGGTGTAGCGCTGCCAAACAAGCGTGTTCTTCACGGACAATGGAGAGCGGGAACCGACGCCGGATTTCAGCAGGTATCGCCACAACATTACATCCACACCATGCAACCTTCCGGTGAGCCGTTAGTAGGAAGAAAAACACGAGGGGGCTATGATACCGGAGAGCACTTCAGCAAGCCCCCTACACAGCCACCGCAGCGGCCGCCATCTTGCCTAATACAAGTACTATTACCATTCCAGCGTATGCAACAGTTGGGACAGTGTTAAATTGCGGAGGGGTAAAATGTACTATTCCCACTCTAGTCTATGCAACAGTAGAGAGGCAGTAGTTCACTTCAAACAAATACAATATTTTAACAACTAGATAAAAAACAATAAATATAAATATGTAAATATAAAATAAATATACGTTTTCAATAGAAAAATACATATATATTACAATGTTGAATGAATAATGTACATTTAAATAAGTATTATTAATCTAACCAAAACACCACACTATATTCTAACAATCATAACAAAAATATAATATAATTTACAAATTAAAAGGCATAACACAATTATCACTTAGCATAATAAATAACACACTTAAAAAAATAACTATTTTTACATTTATTATAACTTAAATAACTTTCCACATTATGGGCCAGATGTAGGAAGGGCCTTTACCGGTCGGTAACGGCCGAAAATCGGTATTTTTGGCCGTTACCGGTATTGAGTTTTCGGGATGTAGGAGACCAAAAATCATCCGATTCGGTAAATTTACCGAATCGGTAAAGTTACCGAATCGGTAAAATACCGAATCGGAAATATTACCGAATCGGTAAATTTACCGAATCGCAAAGTTTTGCGATTCGGTAAATTTACCGAATCGGTAAAGTTACCGATTCGGTAAAATGCCGAATCGGTAAATAAGAAGTGGTAAAAATGGATATTGAGATGTAGGGAAGCTCTGAAAAACCGAATTTGCTTGAAATTCGGTATTTAAGAGTCGGTATTTACCATGGATTGGAATCAGGTGGTAAACAGGTGCAACCTATAAAAATAGACCCAAAATGCAATTCTTCTTGCACAATGGCGGCATTTTATGTCATTGCAAGACGGCTACGGCTACAGGAGGAAGGAGAGAGGGAATGGCAGAGAGAGGAGCAGGTCTACAGACAGAGGATAACCCTGTTCATGCTCACAGAGCCAGAGATACTACAGAGGTACAGGTTGGCCCCAGACACCATCGCGGAACTCATCAGGGACCTTCACCCACTGTTGGAGCATACTACCCCAAGGGCACACGCCATTCCTCCCCACGTGCAGGTGCTGTGCAGCCTACACCTGCTTGCGTCTGGGAGTTACCAGAGTGTGGTTGCTGCGGTAGGTGGGGTGACCCAGAGCAGCCTGTCAAGATTTTTCCACAAATTCCTTGACGCCATGTTACAGAGGATGGAGCATTATATATCTTTTCCTGCAACCCATGCTGAACTGGTCCAAACAAAATCAGACTTCTACCAGATGGCACGTTTCCCCAATATAATTGGCTGCATTGATGGCACGCACATTCCCATTTGTCCGCCTGCTGCCACCGAATATATATACAGGAATAGGAAGTCCACCCACACCATCAATGTGCAGGTGATCTGCAATGCAAAGTTCGCCATTACTGACCTTGTGGCAAAATTCCCTGGGAGTACCCACGACTCCTATATATTTCAAAACAGTGGCATCTATGCACGGCTGACTGCAGGTGAATTTGGTGAAGGATACCTCCTAGGTAAGACACAGTGTGCGACCCCTATAACACCTATTGCTGTAAGTAGTACATGTATGCATGTGAGTAAATCATACCCATTTCCTTTTAGGAGACAGTGCATATGCCCTACGCTCCTTCATACTCACCCCTACCTCAACCCCTCAACACCCAGCCAAAGGAGATATAACCGGGCACACAAGAGCACACGCAATGCTGTTGAGAGAACATTTGGTATCTGGAAAAGCAGGTTCAGATGCTTGCACAAGAGCGGAGGTGCAAGGCAGTATACCCCCATCACCTGCTGTAAGATCATTGCTGCCTGTGCCATGTTGCACAATCTTGCTGTGAAGAGGGGGACTGAGGTGGAGTTGTCAGACTATGAGGATCATGACAACGACATTGCTGTGCCTGAAACACAACCTGCTGGAGTGTCAACACCAAGTGATGGCAGATACAGACGTGAGGAAATAACACGCAACTATTTCTGAGTAAGTGATGACACTGAAACCTAAATTGAAAGCACAAGCTTTTGTTTTAATTAGTATGTTTCCAGGTATGTTAAAGAACAAAAGTGCAACAGTAAGCATTTCACAGCAATGCTCACAGTGAGCAAACACACACAGACAGGTGTTGAATCCACCCACCGTAGTTGTATATTGTCACTAGGCAGGTTTAAATGGCACCAATGTGCAACTAGAACTTTTTGATCTATGATTATAATGTCCAATGGCAGTAGGCCATAATATCAACTGTTTATTTTCGGCCACGCTTTGCACTAGCAGGTGTTTGTGGCTCAACCTGTTCACTGAGCGTTTGGCCTGTAGCCTCACCCTGTCGCCTGCTGCTCCTCCTTGTCTCTACGACATGGGGGCTTGCCGTGCTGCTCCTACTGGTGCTACCTTCAGTGTCCGGCACGTCAATCGCAGCAGTTTGTGCACTTTGGGCATTGAGTAGAGCCTCCAGCGCACCGGTCATTCCGGCTATGCCCCTTGTCAGCTGATTGCTGTTATGAGTCAGGACTTCCTGACTATTCATGCTACGTCGATTTTGGAAAAGGGGGTGGTGATGGACAGAGTTTCTGAATGATGCAGAAAACTCTTACCAAGTCAAGAGATCATGGTTTTAATCCATCACCGTTTTTTAGCTCACTGCACCATCCCAGCTCAGAACCTGGCTATATGCAAATTAGTCTGTTCCTGTCCCAGTGCATGATGGGAACAGGGCAAACCAAACTACCAAGCCAATTCTTATACTGGGAAGGAAACAAGCTCCCGGGGACCGGTTTCTGGCATCACAGCCTTCTTCGGCCCGGTTTGCTTGAATCCTGATGGTGCAATGAGCAAGGGACTCACGTCTGAGTATACCCTCCCACACATAGTGTGGATAAAACCGATTTTGGAAAAGGGGGTGGTGATGGACAGAGTTTCTGAATGATGCAGAAAACTCTTACCAAGTCAAGAGATCATGGTTTTAATCCATCACCGTTTTTTAGCTCACTGCACCATCCCAGCTCAGAACCTGGCTATATGCAAATTAGTCTGTTCCTGTCCCAGTGCATGATGGGAACAGGGCAAACCAAACTACCAAGCCAATTCTTATACTGGGAAGGAAACAAGCTCCCGGGGACCGGTTTCTGGCATCACAGCCTTCTTCGGCCCGGTTTGCTTGAATCCTGATGGTGCAATGAGCAAGGGACTCACGTCTGAGTATACCCTCCCACACATAGTGTGGATAAAACCGATTTTGGAAAAGGGGGTGGTGATGGACAGAGTTTCTGAATGATGCAGAAAACTCTTACCAAGTCAAGAGATCATGGTTTTAATCCATCACCGTTTTTTAGCTCACTGCACCATCCCAGCTCAGAACCTGGCTATATGCAAATTAGTCTGTTCCTGTCCCAGTGCATGATGGGAACAGGGCAAACCAAACTACCAAGCCAATTCTTATACTGGGAAGGAAACAAGCTCCCGGGGACCGGTTTCTGGCATCACAGCCTTCTTCGGCCCGGTTTGCTTGAATCCTGATGGTGCAATGAGCAAGGGACTCACGTCTGAGTATACCCTCCCACACATAGTGTGGATAAAACCGATTTTGGAAAAGGGGGTGGTGATGGACAGAGTTTCTGAATGATGCAGAAAACTCTTACCAAGTCAAGAGATCATGGTTTTAATCCATCACCGTTTTTTAGCTCACTGCACCATCCCAGCTCAGAACCTGGCTATATGCAAATTAGTCTGTTCCTGTCCCAGTGCATGATGGGAACAGGGCAAACCAAACTACCAAGCCAATTCTTATACTGGGAAGGAAACAAGCTCCCGGGGACCGGTTTCTGGCATCACAGCCTTCTTCGGCCCGGTTTGCTTGAATCCTGATGGTGCAATGAGCAAGGGACTCACGTCTGAGTATACCCTCCCACACATAGTGTGGATAAAACCGATTTTGGAAAAGGGGGGTGGTGATGGACAGAGTTTCTGAATGATGCAGAAAACTCTTACCAAGTCAAGAGATCATGGCTTTAATCCATCACCGTTTTTTAGCTCACTGCACCATCCCAGCTCAGAACCTGGCTATATGCAAATTAGTCTGTTCCTGTCCCAGTGCATGATGGGAACAGGGCAAACCAAACTACCAAGCCAATTCTTATACTGGGAAGGAAACAAGCTCCCGGGGACCGGTTTCTGGCATCACAGCCTTCTTCGGCCCGGTTTGCTTGAATCCTGATGGTGCAATGAGCAAGGGACTCACGTCTGAGTATACCCTCCCACACATAGTGTGGATAAAACCGATTTTGGAAAAGGGGGTGGTGATGGACAGAGTTTCTGAATGATGCAGAAAACTCTTACCAAGTCAAGAGATCATGGTTTTAATCCATCACCGTTTTTTAGCTCACTGCACCATCCCAGCTCAGAACCTGGCTATATGCAAATTAGTCTGTTCCTGTCCCAGTGCATGATGGGAACAGGGCAAACCAAACTACCAAGCCAATTCTTATACTGGGAAGGAAACAAGCTCCCGGGGACCGGTTTCTGGCATCACAGCCTTCTTCGGCCCGGTTTGCTTGAATCCTGATGGTGCAATGAGCAAGGGACTCACGTCTGAGTATACCCTCCCACACATAGTGTGGATAAAACCGATTTTGGAAAAGGGGGTGGTGATGGACAGAGTTTCTGAATGATGCAGAAAACTCTTACCAAGTCAAGAGATCATGGTTTTAATCCATCACCGTTTTTTAGCTCACTGCACCATCCCAGCTCAGAACCTGGCTATATGCAAATTAGTCTGTTCCTGTCCCAGTGCATGATGGGAACAGGGCAAACCAAACTACCAAGCCAATTCTTATACTGGGAAGGAAACAAGCTCCCGGGGACCGGTTTCTGGCATCACAGCCTTCTTCGGCCCGGTTTGCTTGAATCCTGATGGTGCAATGAGCAAGGGACTCACGTCTGAGTATACCCTCCCACACATAGTGTGGATAAAACCGATTTTGGAAAAGGGGGGTGGTGATGGACAGAGTTTCTGAATGATGCAGAAAACTCTTACCAAGTCAAGAGATCATGGCTTTAATCCATCACCGTTTTTTAGCTCACTGCACCATCCCAGCTCAGAACCTGGCTATATGCAAATTAGTCTGTTCCTGTCCCAGTGCATGATGGGAACAGGGCAAACCAAACTACCAAGCCAATTCTTATACTGGGAAGGAAACAAGCTCCCGGGGACCGGTTTCTGGCATCACAGCCTTCTTCGGCCCGGTTTGCTTGAATCCTGATGGTGCAATGAGCAAGGGACTCACGTCTGAGTATACCCTCCCACACATAGTGTGGATAAAACCGATTTTGGAAAAGGGGGTGGTGATGGACAGAGTTTCTGAATGATGCAGAAAACTCTTACCAAGTCAAGAGATCATGGTTTTAATCCATCACCGTTTTTTAGCTCACTGCACCATCCCAGCTCAGAACCTGGCTATATGCAAATTAGTCTGTTCCTGTCCCAGTGCATGATGGGAACAGGGCAAACCAAACTACCAAGCCAATTCTTATACTGGGAAGGAAACAAGCTCCCGGGGACCGGTTTCTGGCATCACAGCCTTCTTCGGCCCGGTTTGCTTGAATCCTGATGGTGCAATGAGCAAGGGACTCACGTCTGAGTATACCCTCCCACACATAGTGTGGATAAAACCGATTTTGGAAAAGGGGGTGGTGATGGACAGAGTTTCTGAATGATGCAGAAAACTCTTACCAAGTCAAGAGATCATGGTTTTAATCCATCACCGTTTTTTAGCTCACTGCACCATCCCAGCTCAGAACCTGGCTATATGCAAATTAGTCTGTTCCTGTCCCAGTGCATGATGGGAACAGGGCAAACCAAACTACCAAGCCAATTCTTATACTGGGAAGGAAACAAGCTCCCGGGGACCGGTTTCTGGCATCACAGCCTTCTTCGGCCCGGTTTGCTTGAATCCTGATGGTGCAATGAGCAAGGGACTCACGTCTGAGTATACCCTCCCACACATAGTGTGGATAAAACCGATTTTGGAAAAGGGGGTGGTGATGGACAGAGTTTCTGAATGATGCAGAAAACTCTTACCAAGTCAAGAGATCATGGTTTTAATCCATCACCGTTTTTTAGCTCACTGCACCATCCCAGCTCAGAACCTGGCTATATGCAAATTAGTCTGTTCCTGTCCCAGTGCATGATGGGAACAGGGCAAACCAAACTACCAAGCCAATTCTTATACTGGGAAGGAAACAAGCTCCCGGGGACCGGTTTCTGGCATCACAGCCTTCTTCGGCCCGGTTTGCTTGAATCCTGATGGTGCAATGAGCAAGGGACTCACGTCTGAGTATACCCTCCCACACATAGTGTGGATAAAACCGATTTTGGAAAAGGGGGTGGTGATGGACAGAGTTTCTGAATGATGCAGAAAACTCTTACCAAGTCAAGAGATCATGGTTTTAATCCATCACCGTTTTTTAGCTCACTGCACCATCCCAGCTCAGAACCTGGCTATATGCAAATTAGTCTGTTCCTGTCCCAGTGCATGATGGGAACAGGGCAAACCAAACTACCAAGCCAATTCTTATACTGGGAAGGAAACAAGCTCCCGGGGACCGGTTTCTGGCATCACAGCCTTCTTCGGCCCGGTTTGCTTGAATCCTGATGGTGCAATGAGCAAGGGACTCACGTCTGAGTATACCCTCCCACACATAGTGTGGATAAAACCGATTTTGGAAAAGGGGGTGGTGATGGACAGAGTTTCTGAATGATGCAGAAAACTCTTACCAAGTCAAGAGATCATGGTTTTAATCCATCACCGTTTTTTAGCTCACTGCACCATCCCAGCTCAGAACCTGGCTATATGCAAATTAGTCTGTTCCTGTCCCAGTGCATGATGGGAACAGGGCAAACCAAACTACCAAGCCAATTCTTATACTGGGAAGGAAACAAGCTCCCGGGGACCGGTTTCTGGCATCACAGCCTTCTTCGGCCCGGTTTGCTTGAATCCTGATGGTGCAATGAACAAGGGACTCACGTCTGAGTATACCCTCCCACACATAGTGTGGATAAAACCGATTTTGGAAAAGGGGGTGGTGATGGACAGAGTTTCTGAATGATGCAGAAAACTCTTACCAAGTCAAGAGATCATGGTTTTAATCCATCACCGTTTTTTAGCTCACTGCACCATCCCAGCTCAGAACCTGGCTATATGCAAATTAGTCTGTTCCTGTCCCAGTGCATGATGGGAACAGGGCAAACCAAACTACCAAGCCAATTCTTATACTGGGAAGGAAACAAGCTCCCGGGGACCGGTTTCTGGCATCACAGCCTTCTTCGGCCCGGTTTGCTTGAATCCTGATGGTGCAATGAGCAAGGGACTCACGTCTGAGTATACCCTCCCACACATAGTGTGGATAAAACCGATTTTGGAAAAGGGGGTGGTGATGGACAGAGTTTCTGAATGATGCAGAAAACTCTTACCAAGTCAAGAGATCATGGTTTTAATCCATCACCGTTTTTTAGCTCACTGCACCATCCCAGCTCAGAACCTGGCTATATGCAAATTAGTCTGTTCCTGTCCCAGTGCATGATGGGAACAGGGCAAACCAAACTACCAAGCCAATTCTTATACTGGGAAGGAAACAAGCTCCCGGGGACCGGTTTCTGGCATCACAGCCTTCTTCGGCCCGGTTTGCTTGAATCCTGATGGTGCAATGAGCAAGGGACTCACGTCTGAGTATACCCTCCCACACATAGTGTGGATAAATGCTACTCATGCTATTCATGCTACGTCTGCATAGCAGGGATGTGGCTGTTGCCAGGCGGTGGATAGATTTCTCAGTTCTCTCTGCACGCTGCTTCTCCCTGCACCTTGATGTAATTTCAGAGTCCAGTTTTGTGCACAGTTGCTGCATGGATTGGGACATGTCATGTATGCCTGTTGCCATGCTCTTGTTAACTTCCACCAGCTCCCTGATGCCCTTACCAATTTCCTGCATGTTGATGTTGAGGTTTCACATTTGTCTTTGACAGGCCATGATGCCCTTGCCCTGCATCCTCTGAATCCTGACCATGGATCCCTCCAGGCCTTGGAAGACACTGGACCCCTCTCCACGTGCACCTACACTCCTTCCTTGTACTGTGCGCCGTCTAGTGGTACTTGGTACAGGCTCTGTGCTGGGCTGCAGTGTGACAGAGATGGCAGCTTCAGCCAAGTTGTGTGACTCTTCACCCACCATTTCACCAGCAGCTGTCTCCATTTACATTTACATTTACATTTACATTTCCAGCAGTGGGGAAACGACATGCCTCCTGCTAGGGTGTGCAGCAGGTGTTTCTATCTCAAAGGATGCTGGCATTTCGGGTGATGAAAGCAATAGTGGGGACTGTGTTGGTATTGGGGAGGCCTGCATTTCTTCACTGATGTCAGGTTCTTGGGAAGGTGGCTGCCCACTCGGAACACCTGTGTCCTGTGATGCACTGGGACCTGGCTCATGACTGTCATCCCTCTCGGGTGCCGTGCCTTCTGCCTCCTCAGACTGCCTTCTGGATGTGTGACCTGTGGACATATGAGCACATATCAGCTAGGCGCAAATGTCTCACAGCCACTACAATTAAACATATGTCATAGCACTTAGTACATGCTGCCTGCCCTTCATTATGTCTGCATTCATTTGATTAACTTGGTGGTTACAGTGCTGTGTGACATGCTCTTTCATTAACTGACTACGTGTACCATGATGCATTGCTACAGTTTTGCACAGACACCCTGGGACTGGGGTAACTTAGCTGCAAGGGGTGAGGGATGGATGAGGGTGTGAGGGGGATTGCTGTGCATGAATCTTACCATTTTTACTTGCAGCTTTCGCCGAGCTGTCCACTTTTCCCAGTCCGTGGACACTTTCAGGCTCCAGGGTTGTGGCTACCATCTCCTCCAGGTCGGTGAGGGGGGGTGCAGTGTTCTTTCCACCACCTGTTTGGGAGGCCTGTTTGTGGTGGTCAGCCAATTTCTTTTTTGTGAGGCTCCTTAGGTCATAGAACCTTTTTTTTAAATCTTCAGTGACTCTGGTGGTCACTCCCACTGCATTTACTTTCGCTAGGATTTCCAGCCAAATCTTCCTTTTTGCTGATTCTGGCACAGTAAGGGACTGCTTTCCAAAAAGTCTGTGGTGAACCTTAACCACCTCCTCAACAAGAACCTGTAGCTCCATGCTGCTGAATGTGAGCTTTCTTTTCCTTTCAGTCTGCTCTGTGTCCTTGCTGCTTGCCATGTTTAAATTTGAAAAGAGCACAAACTCTGTCTGCTGCTGCTCCCAGTCTCTCTGCTCCAACTGCCTCCCCAGAACCTTCTAATTACTTGCAGCTGCCTGTGTAGCCACTTCCTGGTAGGAAGGGGGAGGGTGGTTGCACCTGATTGGCTGTTGTGTTAAGTTTCACTTTTGCTTGCTGTCCGAGTATTTACCGATTCGGTATTTACCGAATCGGTATTCCCAATGCATTCCTATGGGCCTTTTGGCCCATAGGAATGCATTGGAAATACCGATTCGGTAAATACCGATTCGGTAAATACCGAATGTCCGATACCGAATTTTACCGAATCGGTAAAAAATACCGATTTTTCCCCTACATCTCATTTACCGATTTTTGAATACCGAATCGGCAAAATTCGGTATTTAAGAATCGGTAAAATCAGATTACCTACATCTAGCCCTATACCTCTAAAAAGTAAACAACACACATCTAAAATATTTCTTAAAAAGTATAATAATAACATGTTTTACATATTTAATTAACAATTAAACAATTATTAATAATTAACTTATGATACAATAATTATATTTAATTAACCTCCCATCCTTTATCCCTACAAACACAATGTGCACCAAATATACAAAATAAACAATCTTATTTACATAATTTACATAACTAAATATCAATTAAACAATTAATACCAATGAACTAATATAATACACAATTTACATAATTCATTAAATAATTAACATTAGTTATTAATTGTCATACATTTCCTTCACATCCTGTACCCCTACAAAAACAATTATCCACACCAACAATATTGATAAGTAATTAAGTTAATTACACAATTTATGTAATTAAATCTTTAAAAATAATTAATAATTAATTTTAATTAAACTACTTCCTACCCTAAACTCCTACAACCCACACCTAAAACGCAACATAATAAAAACATTAATTACACAACTAACATCATTAATTATCAATTAAATAATAATATTAATTAATAATTAATTATAATTCATTTACTTCCCACCCTGTACTCCTATAAACCCCACAACCCGCCATGGCACTAAAAATAAGAATAAACTATTACATTAAATTTTAATAAAACCTAAAAAATAACAAACTATATTAAAAAACATTCACAATAATTACACAATTTATAACATATACAATTCAAATATATACTAAAATACATTAAAATAATTTACAAAACACAGTTATTAACAATATTTTTTTAAACAACATTAACTTTTAAGTTCACAGGAGACTTTATAGATGCAAAAAGTAGTTTATCAGTGGCATACAACCCCTGAGCACAGAGGTCCTTCCTCTCTCAGTAACTGCTGGTCATCTCTTTGTCCCCTGGATTCTACAATCCAGAATCCATTGAACATGTCATCCAGCATAATGGTTACTAAGGTACAGTTGCTAAGATACAACATTAACCACATAGATATTTTAACATCGATCTTAACAATGTAAATATTTTTAACATCAATATGACTTACTTTAAAATCAATATTCTTGTCAACAATATTTTGGCACAGGATATTTGTGCATCACGATATTTACAACTCAATATTTTTGCCTCTCAATATTGTTTTTCGATATTTTGCTGATTACCTCATGCGTCTGCTTAAAGGTGTTTACTTCCATTCATAGCAACTGCTGATGACGAGAACTGTTCTTTGAGTTACAGTGGGAGAAGGAGACTTGAACAGAAGAGAATATTGATTCTGAACAATTAAGACCCATCTGTCTGTTGTTAATTAACGCCACCCGTGAACATGGTTGGCTATATCCACCCAGAGTAAATAACAGAGAGGAGGGAAGGGAGAAATCATTGTTTGTCAGGAACTTTCCTTGGGCCGTGGAAGGTTGCTGGTCTTCCTTTACCTTTGAGGGCTTACGTGGTTGATATAAATGCCTCTGATGTGTTGTTGTAGTGATCACTGAAGGACTTAAATCCTTAGAGCAAAGAAGTGTCTTATTGTATAATCTGCATCACATTTTATATTCCTCAATGTTTCCTTCTTCATTTTCATACGACAGATTTAATCACCCCTAAGTGAGCAAAACAGTAAATTTTGTGAAAACGTCAAATTAAGAATGTGTTGTTGAGCCTTGGGTTTCAATCAGTTAGCCTCAAACAATAACTGTCTCTAAGGCAGGGTCACTGGAATTATGCGATTGTGCGTCTGCAGAATTTTCTGAATAATTATGGATTCGCCGCATTTGTGATAATGCATCATCAGCTGCATAATCTACAGAGTCTAACAAAATACATTTGTTTCCAGCCCAAATGGATCAAAAGTTACAACAAATGCTTCAACGTGTTCCTACACAGTCAAAGGGCCTTCGCAAAATTTGACTTTCATCTTTTAGTTGCTCATTGCTGTGTTTAGTAGTTAAACTAGTATTAATGAGGCAAAATATTTGCCCAGACAGTGTTACCATGACTACAAATTACAAAATAATGAGATATTACAATAACAAAATGTGCTGCATTATGCCCCATAATTTGCCTTCTCCTGACACATAATTTAGGGAACCCTGTGGCATCATTTGGTCATTCCCTGCTGCATAATTCAAGTGGCCCTAGTATTAGGCATTTGCTGTAGCTGTAGCAATAGCCATGAGTTGCCAGATCAAATGCATCTGCCACTGCACTAATGAATAGGAAAACAAAATGCGGCTGACCACGGTTCATCACCTCAGTTTCTAAATTTAGAAAAGACAATTAAAGAGTCTGTGCAACAGCTTCCGGAGTTCGCCGCACTTCCATTCCACTGGAAACCAGATAAATAAATGTGTACAAAGAGGGAAGGTGCACCAGAAAGTAGTCAATGAGCTTCAAGTCTGTCCAAAAAATATATCCTTTATTGTAGCAGTAGTTTAAAATTGGGCATCAGCCAACGCATTTCATTCCCAATGGAACTTCGTCAGGGCTCAAATATCGGTGAAATTAGTATGTATACGTGGGTCAATATATTCCAAGGTTCAATCAAAGTGAATAGAAGACTAGATTCGTAAGTTACAAGGATTGTCAAACTATTCAATTCCAATGTCCCACAGTCTTCCAAGAGATGATGGCCCAAAGATTAGCCCAAAATCTCCATGTCAGCTGAAAAAGGCAGAGTCGCAAAGAATAATCACTTTCAGTAGTACCAAATTCCAAATGCCAATGTAGCGCCGAATAGTCTTGGTCAGTGTCGACGCGTACAAATCGATCCCTCATGCGGATTTACAAACGCTGCACTAATGACTTGCTTGGTAACAAGCATTCCCTTGTTAGGGATTTCCTAAATATCTTGCTTCTCTTCTCTTGGCAGTCTCTCTGTGAATATTTGGAGAGAGTCCCAGAGAGACCTGTTATATCTCCCCAAAAAGTGCAGTGGCGTTGGCAAACTTCATTGCTGTTACTGTAGTACCACACACCTTTCTTCTCATCAAATCCATCCTTTTACTTTCTTTTTCCAGTGGTTCAGACAAAGAAGGAACCTTTTTTTTTACATGAGACTTCTTAGCAGCAAATACTATTACAAAGTCTGGAAAAATACCTGTCTTGAGAAACATAAGATCATTGTCCAGCGGTCTATGCTTGTTCAGAATACTCTATGGTGAAGCCTTCATCAAAGCAGGGGACAGAAAGCTCTCCACAGCAGGATCAAGAAAATCCAGGAACCAAAGGTAGAAGATGCTTAGATTCTGCTCTCTGTGATGCAAAGTTTCGAAGATTACCAAAGTAGTTGCAATTGAAGTTGACATTATGATGTTCAACCATGCTGTTTCTCTATGCAGAACCTCTTTCATAGCAGATAAATTGTCTACTGACAATACTCTTGCAGGAGGCAAATCAGACACAGTTGTGGAATATTCCCTTACATAAGAGTGTGTGTCTTATGGTTGTCAATGTTGAAAGTGGTATTGATATCAATGGAGGCATCAACGTCGACCACATGAAATCTTTCAACATTTTGTGGTGACTTGATGTTGACTTATTCAGCAATACAACTGTTGATGGCGCACATGGGGCAATAGTGCCTGAATTTGACGTCCTGCTTCTCAAAGTTGAGCGGAGTTACACCTCTTCCTCTGTTCTGGTGTTGCTGTTTTCTGGGTCTGCCCATAGAGAAGTCCTTGGAGCAGGAAGAGAGAGTTCTGGCAGAAAGACGACTCTCTCTTTGGCCCGCAGGTGTCCCAGCAGCTGTTTCCTGAAGCCTGTCCTACAGGCTGGGCAGCGTGATCTTCTTACTGTCTTTTCTTCTATCTTCTTCTTGATGGTTCTTCTGGAGAACGTCTGGCAGTGGTTGCTGTCCTAAAGACAATGGTCATCTGGTAGGAATACAATATAGACTCTAGAAGGGTCTGACCAGGCCATAATTGTTCCCACTGGCAGGGTACACCACGAACAGTGAAGGTATCCTGACAGAAAAAAGAGGTCATTTTCTGTCTGAAAACATCTAAACCCACTCACCGGCGGCTCCTCTGCCAAGGCGGAAGAGCGTCAACCCACTGCTTTGTGAGCAGTTCAAAAAGGAAAAATAAAATGATAAGAGCACAGCGTTATTATCATTTCATTTTTCCGTCGTGGTCAGCTGGTATGGGGCGGGCGGGCTGAGCTGTAACAGGAACAGGGGAAGAAGTGGTGGCCACTCTCTTAAGTGCGCATTACTGTTTGGCTGGCTGTCTTGGGACGGCAAAGTAGTCATGCGCACTTTACTTTGCATGTTCTCCATCGGCTGTATTGCACAACGTGGGTGGAGAACATGTACAGCCTCCCAGTCCCTCTTTGAGCACCGAACTACCGCACTCAAACCAATCACAATGCTGCTGTAACGCAGTGTTGTGATTGGCTAGGGGAATCTGGAAGCCTGTGTGCTTCCTAGTTCCTGCTTCCTGCTCCAGGGGTCCTGGAGTCGCCTGAAGAGCTGAAGAGGACCAAGAGGCGGCAGCCGGCCTGCAGGTAGGTGTTTATTTGATATTTTATTCCATTTCCCCAACCCGGCCCACCACCCCGGTTAAGTAGCGGCTGCCACTGAACCCATTCGTAGTTTTAAAAGTTGTCTACAACTAAAAACGTTAGGAAGACTTTCCAATGCGAAATAAAGCTAAAAGTCACAGTACAGTATCTCAGGATCCTGTTACTAACAACCAGAAAAAATAATTGACCTAACTGTTATTTGTGGGGCATGATGAAACTCATGAGGAAGGCATTTACATAGCAAACTATCGGCTAACACATCCCTCCATTCCCTGTCCTTTTCATTTTAAAGAAGGTTTGTAAAAGATTTTCTTTAGTCACTTTGGTTCATTTAGTGGCTATTTTATTACACTGGATGCTTTTATAGGCTGCAAACATATTTATTTTCATTATCATAGATATCCGTTTTACAGAAAGGTATTGCACGTTTTTAAGCGTGTTTTATTAAAGTGTTCCAGGATCCTGTGCATGGGCAGGTCTACTCAGTGCTTATGAGTAGTAAAGGGGCTCTCCACTAAGAGAATAATTTTGTAACAAAGGGCCTTCAATAACTAGTATAGCTCTCAGCAGGGGGCTGTAATGCTGTATTGAAATAGTAAACATCTGAGCTGTTCATAAGCTGCCATGAATGCTACTTAATCGTTTGAAAGCATGCATTAAACTGGCATGTGTTATTCATTTGAAAGCATGAACTAAACTGGCAAGTGTTGACAACATAAATCCAAATATAAACATTTAATTTTGATTCTAGAGGATGACAACATACTGTGCTTACTATGGAACGCAGCCTAGAGTTTAAACTGGTAATCACTCATGTTCTCAAACTGATACGTTACCATAGATCCTCTCCTATGATGTGAATCATCCATATGGTTGTACTGCCAATATAATTAGAATAGTTATCGTCAATAGTTTACCAACATCTGCCTCTGAAACCTATCCGTTCGTGAGGAGCCAAGAAAGTACTTATTTTTAATGCTGAATGTGTAGCTTTTTATAATGCTTTATCTTTTAAAGCAGGCCACCATAATTGAAGAGTGTCAATCAGGTCAGACGCTTAAGAACAATTTAAAACTTTGAAATTTGAGCCTGATTGTGCTTATTGTCCACGTTAAATACGTTTCTCTGTTCAAGGTAAGCTCTGTTGCTGGGGCAAGTGAGGACGGGATAAAACCGATGTGCTTTGGGCATGTATGTACCGGTGAAATCCTGGGAGTTAGGGTCTAGAGAACCCCGTGGTACAAAGCAGGTAACTTTAGAAGGGGAGGCAAAGGTTGCCTGGAACAACAGGACAGACCCGAAGGAATGACTGTGTTGAAAGAGGTACATGGGTCCAACTGCCCTGGACATTCTGCTAGCCTCACTGACTGTGACCGAAGGTGTTCCAATAGCAAGGGAGCCAGGTCAATAGTGCGAAAGCCAGGAAGAGCTATCAGACTATCCCTCTCCTATCTACTCCACAAGATGAGCTGCTGCACATTTGAGATGTCATGAGTGATGTCATCAATAATGTCATTTAACATGTCATAAGTGACGTAATATGTGAGTTCATAAGCAGTGCATGACCGGGGCCCAAGTTAAACTGTAAACTATAACTGGTTAATTTCTGAGGTTTTGTGGTATTAAACTTTTAGTTTTTACCTTGTTTCAATACCTAAATATAACATCACTTTAACCTTTGATTTTGACTCATTGCTCTTTCATTTTAATTCCTCTTTTTTCTTTCTTTCTCTCTTTCTGTATGTGCTGTACATTATTAACATTACCATTTTATTGCACCGTACCATACACTTTCTCTCATTCCACAGAGATAAGTACAGTAATCAAAGGCTGTTTGACATTTATTTAAGCTTTACAACAAGCTTCCCTAAGTTATACATAGTGGAACTGGATAACTATTTTTCTTTAGATTTGACACTTTCACAATGAAGAAGCTAATTTATATCTTGGCGGTATGGGTACTTCGTCGCAATGGCGACAGAGTATCCATACCAAGATTATGGTCCCCCCGCCCGATTTAAATGTGGGCGGACCTTTGGGTTAATCACGGCGGAGATTATTTAGTCTCCACGGTGATTAAAACCCCTCCGAAGGCCAGACTGATGTAAGGGTTATTGGAGGTTGACCTCTAATTCTGCCCACCTAATTTAGATGGGCAGATTTAGAGGTCAGTTTTTACTACCTGTCACCTCCAGGAAAACACTGGCGGTAAGAGAAAGTGAAAACTACAAAATGCTCCCCTGGCTATGGTAGAGGACTCCCATGGCCAGGGAGCATTGTCTTTTTCAAAAAGAAAATACCACTTTGGGATTTTCTTTCCAAAAATAAAAAATAAAACAGTTTGCAGTTTGGCTCTGTCATGCTTGACGAAGCTGTGCTTAGAACTGTAAAAAGCACTGACAAACGGTCATGACAGCGGTTCCTGGCAAGGCTTTAAGAAATGACCACCAGCTTGGCGGTCACTCCATAATTTGGCGTACGAAGATGCAGTCAAGGCGACGGAGTTAAGTACTCTGTCGCTCTTACTAGTGGACCTCCGTCTGACGAATTATAAACTGACCCCAAAATGTTTTTGAAAATAAAAGTGAACTACAAGTGAAAAATGCATTTTATTCGATTTTCCATGATTTTATTAACACAAGTCTTATCTCAAATTGTCTTTCTCTCTGTGCAGTAAAGTATAGTCACAAGATCTTATTTTCGAAAGGTCACCTTCCAAACGTCAAATCCTCAGCTGTAAGTTTTTACATGGGATTTTTTTCACATGAAACTCTATATTTGCCCAAAGGTCTAATAATATCCATGAAGCAGTAGAGGAAAAGGAGGATGATATATCAGATGTTCTGGGCTTCCAAAATCCAGCACACAATGCTGGGGGTGCACCACCGTTTACAAATGGAAAAGCTGTAGCACCAGGCTATGGGAATTTGAATAGGGGGAGGGTAGGAATGGCATAAAAGAGCGTGCCAAGCTGCTGAGTGTCTGATAGCAGCGCTGCAAGTGGTAGGGCAATATGAGAAGCTGAGCTGGCAAGACTCTACATTCTTTGCCTTTAGTACTACTTCACCCTCTACCCCACTAATCCAAAATGCTGTAAATTGTCCATCCGAGCACTCGTTCAGTATCAAAAAAAGTCATCCAAAATGCTGGTTTGCTGCAGTAAGTTATGTAGTCTGACTGTGCCCATGATGGTTTAAGACCAACTGAGAGACAAAAGAGCAAAAGGCCCTTAGACAGCAACCTGTTCTGAAAGGTGAACACCTTAACCTAGTAATAAAGTAATAAAGACAGCATTGATCCAAATGACCTTTCAGATGTCCAATTTGATGCCACTTCACTCTTATAACAGAACCCTGGCATGATGGCAATCAATTGTTACGTGTCAAAAGGCCAAGGAGCGGTACACAATCGGCTTGGTAACAAACCCATCTGGCTACGACAACTGCCTGCAAACAAACCTGCTTTATTGACAGCTGGCGATGCCTTATTAAATGCCATTGAGGATGTATGGCTTGAACTGTCTTGTTTTTATTACTTGTGATGAGTCTATCTGACTGTGCCTTTTGAAAATTAAAATGCTTTTTTAGTATTATACGAAAAAGACAATCTTTCTGAAGCTTAGGTTTCTGTGAACAGTCCTACCCTATCCATGTGTGAGATTTTAGATCAAGTTCACTCCTCCTTGTGGTCAAAATATGCTAGCAACATTAGTTGCATCGTAACTGCTGAACTGGTCAAATATAGACTGAATCTAATGAAAGGACTCCCTCACATCCCCAAGACACATTGCGAATCTGCCTGTTTACTGCTGCTCTGATAAAACAAAACATTTTAGTACCCATTGAAAGCATCTCTAACACTTCGAAAGCATCTCTAAAATTTCGATCCTACATATTCGATCCTACAGGGTTTTTGATCCTACAGGTCAAAAAGCCTGGTAAAGACACCTAACCATTGGCGCAATACCTACATGTCATTAATGTTGTTGTTTTACCTAGCTTTCCTGTTACCATTTTATCATGACGAAAACCTCATGATTTATTGTTGTTTATTTATGTTATGCCTTTTTGTCTGATTTTACATCCTATCAGCCAGTTCCAGTCAAATGAATGTGGGCTTGACTTCCCACAGAATCACCGTCTGTCTTCTCACAGGCACCTAGGGAGTATTTGGCTAACCTGGTCGTTCCGAGAGGTTACACTTAGATTCATTATACTGAATATCTGTTTGTTACTTCTGACTCATTGGAACAATGCATGCACCACTCCCTAGACATGCTCCTTGAACTGGCCAAGTGTGGGTGCAAAGCTTCCAAGGAAAAGTTGTTATTTTTTCACCTGTATTACATATCACGGTCAAACATCTCATCAGACATCTATTGACTGAACACATTGAGGATACTGGTAAAATATTGCAACATGTTACTGTCTCCTCTTTTTGGGATGGCAGGCAATTGCCAATACTAGGTTCTAGGATACACTAATATTGTTAAACCTCTGTGAGTGTTCCTTAACCCACGTCCACGGAACAATCCTTTATGTTGTATGAGTACACAACACCTTTTATGCGCAGTGCCATGAGACAGAGGGCTTTTCTTTAGGAGTGCTGGTGCAAGACCAAGATGAGAATAAGAAACCAACTGCTTACTATTCCTCTGCCTTTGATGCTACAGTGTTGCTTCTGGATCTGTGCATGGTTGTGGGAGCTGCCCAACTTGTTGAAGTGACTTAAAATATCATACTTGGATGACCTGTCACTGTTGCAGTCCCCCATGCTGTGGTTACACAATTACTAACCACAAAAACCCAGCACATGTCCTTGTCTAGGTTGTCAGAGTATGAAATTCTACTGCTTACTGCTTCCCATATCACCTTAGTAGAAAAGCCCTGCATAGAATCCTTCATCACTGTTTCATATTTTCCTTGACGGAGAATCACATAAATATATCATAACACTGCCCACCTGAGAAAACCCTGTTTTGACCTCACTGATACATTTTTACCAAACTATGATCTTGTATATTATGTTAATCTGTCTTGCCCCAGAAATGACAAGGGAAACCTGGTTCGTGGTTATGCTTTCAGTACAATACAGAACGTTGTTGAGAGTCGATGTCTCCCCCTGGTGTACTCTGCTCAAGTAGTTCTGACAAGTGCTTGCATTTTAGACACACAGAAAACTGTGACCATTTCAAAATATTTTTTTGAAGTGTTGAAGTGGCTTCTGATTTTTGACGCCTCATGACAGACAGAGCGGAGTTTATTACATCAGCACAGCCCCTGAATAAGAATGGTCCTATGTTAAAAGTTTGCTTGATGCTCTGCGAATAACTCTGGACGTTGTTGTGTTTAAATGTGCTGTTCACCAATCTACCAAGATGATATGTCAAAAAGCAATAGTTTCACGGACCGTATTGCTAACAAGGCTGATTAAGCTCCCAGATTTCTGAGCACCTCATGCAAACTCTAAGAGATCTTGCAGTTTCACAAGAACAGCTACTGGACAGTAAAAAGAGTATTTGGGTAAATATGAATTTCAAAGGCAACTTGATAGATTGTTTCGGCACAAGAAGGGGAGGCTGGTTGCCTTCAATGTGTCACTCTAAAATATACCATGACTGTGCGATGGTACTACTCATGCTAGCCGAAATGAGATGATACATGTTGCTGCCACTCTTTGGTTTGTACCCCATTGACCCTACATTACAGTACAGAATTTCCATATCTGTGGCACACATCATGCATACACGGTTGGTATAGGTATCCAGAAACTCTATTTCACTGTAGCTAAAAGTCTACTACGAGACTTTACCTGAAGGTTAAGAATCCCACTTTGAGTTGGCACTGACACAGTAACTTCCTTTGTGCCTCAGACATCTCGGGGTATTACAGCATGGATTATGAAACTTTGCAGCACATCAAAGTAAAGTTTGTGGCACTCTATGGCGTTTTTAAGGCATTTTGTGGCACCTTGTTATAGTTCCATTGGAATAAAACAACATTATAACTTCAGAATGTAGTTAGTTTTTTCAAAAGGAGGAAGGATGCTGAGGGCCCCAAGGTCCCCAACTCATACCGTCCAATCACATTATTAAATAGTGACTAAAACATCATTACAAACTTTTAGCTAAGAGATTTAACTTAATTGCATCAAAATTAATTCATCCACACCAGAATGGTTTTATTGCTGGGAGGCAGCTGGGGACAAACACACACTATCTGGCGGAAGCACTGGATTGTTTTCCTGCTAATAACACATCCGCTTTAGTGCTTCTGCTAGATGTAGAGAAAGCATTCGACCTCATGATCTGGGAAACGTTATTTTGTATCCTATCTAGATTTGGGATACCATCTTAGATCACGGGGTTCATACAAAGGGTGTACTGCAATGCAGAAGCCGGCATTATCATCAACACATTAGAAGTTGGGAAAATAAACGTGTGGCATGGAACCCGACAGGGCTGCCGCTTTCCTCTATTCTTTTGCCTTTTTTTTTTTAACCACTGGCAATCAAAATTAGAGAAAATGTCAATATCCGTCCCCCTCTGCCGTTTATGGGGAAGATAAAACTTTATGCCTACGACATTATGTTAATTCTCGACTTTTGAACAATTCGAGGGATTGGGAGGTTAAAAAATCAATAAAAAAGAAAACTGCATCCAGATATCACCCTGTGCGTGAATTCACATTCCAAAAGATATTTAGGGATTTATTTTTCATCACGGATCGAGGATATATATGATCTCAATTTATCTCTGTTGCTTTTTAAAATACAAGATCTATTTTCACGTTGGAATTTTCTCCTCTTGACCATTTTGGGGTGGGTCTTCTTGATTAAGATGTCTATTCTTCCGCTGCTTAATTTAATACTCTCCACTATCCCATGTGTTTTAAAGGGCAAAAATAAATTCCTAGAATTAAACTAAGCACTTTATATGAGGACCTAGAGAAAGGTGGGATGACATTCCCCAACCTCAGGGATTATTATTTCGCCTCTTTTGCACAGTTCGTCTAGATTTAAGGTAAAGCCCCATATAAGATTATTTTTGAATTATTTTATGCAGCTGATTTGTGCAGAACATTAGATAGGCAATGTATCAAAAATCGGAAAATCACCCAAATAAGTTGGATATGAGAGCATGCAGTGGTTTCTTTGAAATTGCAGGGATTGTTTTAGAAGATACACTATTCCCCATATTACTGCTGCAACACCTCTGTCAGAACTTTCATAAAATCAGGAAATAAATTACAACAGGAAATAGTCCAAACATAGTCCAATGCAGGGTTTAAAAAAGTATCAGACTTCCTTCTGACAGAAAGATGGCTAACTATCTCTGAAATTCATGAGCTAATTCAAAACGATTTTTGGCTCCTATAAAACATTATTAACAGTAAAGAAGCTAGTCAAGCTTCCCGAACCACAAAAAAAGGACATTAGCGTGGCTTTCTGCAACCAACAAGCGGGGTATTTTAAGGACAAAGTACAAACCATCTTCGAATCCTTCTCAGACTGGGTCGACGGCATGGTAGTTACTCCTGCCACAATCTCCTCATGCCCTACCAATGTATTAGATTCGTTTGTGCCACCGAATATAGAACAGGTGGTGCAGGCAATTAAATCAATAAAATCCGGAGTACCATCAGACCCCTGTCCTCCCAACATATTCCATATAGCACCGGATACAATCAGTGAACAACTTAGCATACTTCTTAAAGAAATAATTAGTTACGGTGTCTTTCCAGATGCATGGAAGGCAATATCCATTCTCCCATTATTGAAAAAACCCAATTTAAATCCCAACGACAACAGCACTTACAGACCAATAGCAAGGATCCCCTTCCCGGCCAAAGTCCTGGAAAAATTCTGAACTCCCAACTAACGACCTTCATCTCCTCGGCAGACGTGCTGGATTCCTCACAGTATGGTTTCCGACAAGGACACAGCACTGAAACATCTCTGATCATGGCAGCAGAGGAGATCCGGGCAATACTGAACACAAGTGCCAAGGCCGCCTTGATCCTGTTGGTACTGTTGGCGGCCTTCGACACCGTGAACCATGACATTCTAATCAGAAGTCTCCGAGAGGTGGGAATCAAGAACTCTACTCAAACACTGCTCAAATCCTTTCTGAACAACAGATGCTAATATGTCCAGATAGGGGACTCCGGCTCATAAGAGTTCACTCTGCCTTGTCGTGTGCCACAGGGCTCCTCTTTAAGCCCCACCCTGTTTAACCTTTATGTGACCGTTTTAGCTAAGGTCATCAGGCAATTCAGCTTCACACTTATATCTTACACTAATGACACCGAAATAGTGGTGTCCATTTCTAGCAAGCCCGAGGAAACAGCTGAGCGTTTTAACCAGTGCATGTCCCACATAAACCAATGGAAACGACCAAACTGTCGAAAGCTTCATGGAAGCAAAACTGAGGTACTCTTATTAGGCTCTGACACATCCTTCTGGGCACAAAACTGGTGGCCTTCCAGTATGGGCGCTCAACCTACCCCAGTCCATAAAGTGAGGAACCTGGGTGTCATTTTTGATGACAGAAGTCGTCTCATTGGTGTGTCTCACTTTAAAATCAATCCGTAAAGTGAGCTCCTTCATTCCCCCTGAAGCAGTAAAAACACTAGTAATGGTCCTAGCCATGGCTAGACTGGACTACGGAAATGCACTATACTTAGGTCTTCAGAAACAGCACATGGTTACATTTCAGCGAGCACAAAACGCTGCCGCCATATTGCTAGACGTCCCCAAATTCCAGCCCATCTCTGAAGGCTTGAAATAACTCCACTGGCTTCCTATGAAGAAAAGAATAGACTTTAAAGCCCTATGTCTAGCATTCAAAGCTGTCCACGGCAATGGACCAGCATTTTTGAAGCAACACATGACATCGTACCATCCTTCAAAGCACCTACGCTCAGCACAGAGCAAACTCCTCCAAACACCAAAATTCAAGAAAGCGAGCTGGGGAGGAAGAAGCTTTGTCCTGGGTACTGTGAGGCTGTGGACCTTACTTCCGTTAAATATGAAAAGCTGCCCAACACTGCTTGGTTTCAGAAAACTAATCAAGACATGGCTCTTTTCGAACTAAAATATACCATCTTCTGCAATTCCTCTGCAAAACGCCTAGACACCCCCGGACAATCGTGCGCTATACAAATTCCACAATCAAATCAAGCTAATTAAAAAAAAAAAATCTTCTTGGCTCCTATAAAATATTATACAAAGTTTTTAGTAATCTAGATCAAAAAATTTCCAGTAAAAATATTGTTCTGTGATTATGTGAAGCCGATGATAATAAAAACCATGTGGAATGAAAAAAATGTTGGCCTCTATACAAAGTCCAGATCTTACCCAGAAAGCAATCGATCAATGGGAAAAATATGAAGGTTTGGAACTAACAGCTAGGATGTGGGACAAAGTTAACAAACTTAACTTTAGTGCACTAAGAGGAGCCAATTGGCGTTGGATGTTATTCTTCAGTAAAGAGCTATTATATAGAACCCCACAATTTCTCTTGCATGTTAAACCTAACTTGCAGAGTTATTGTTTTAGGTACTAGATGAGGCAGCAGCCAACTGGGTTCATATTACTGATCAGTGCCCTTTTATCCAGGGGTTCTGGAAATATATATTCCTGTATTTGGAGACTGAATGGCAAATTGGATTGGTTTCTAGCACTTGGCTAAAAATTCTGGAATATGATCCATCTCCTGGCCTAATTATCAAGTGAGCCAGATTAGACTATATCACAATGGCGGTGGCCAGATCCCTCCTGCTCCAAAAATGGCAATCACATCAGGTTCCAACAATTCGGGGTTGGGTACGAAAAATTAAGCAAGTTAGAAACAGCGAGTTTGGGTCGTGGCTTGAGGCTCTGCAAAATGGGCGCACGGTAGTGCAGCTCCACAAGCCACCGATAATCATCCTTCAGCTATCCTGCGCCAGCTCAGCGTAATCAGAGATTGGAAGGCAGAATTGGGATCCTGAGTCCGAGAGCTATCTGCCGATACCCAGCGAAGCCTGCGCAGGATCAGATATCGAGCCGCTGAGGTCTGTGTTGCCGCAGTATCGCACCCTGTAATGGCGGCCCACCACCAACGGTCGCCCTGCTAAGCCGCAAGTCACATCACTGCGGGACGGTGAGCCAGGCGATTTATCCCCTCCCGGAGGCCCGCGGCGGACAGATCTCTCCCCCCTCCCTTGCTGGGCTACAACGATGTGACCGGCACAGACGGTGAGCTGGGGGCGGAGGCTGAGCTGGCTGGCTGCTGGTGCCGGGAGGAGGGATCTACAACAGCGCCCGGCGCCTAGGGCGGGAAGAAGGCAGCAGGCAGAAAAGTGAGGCTGCTCGACCGCTTGGGCATGTGTACCCCCACCTCTACTGCCAGGCTAAGGACTCTTGTGGCTGCGGCTTCGGGCGCTGACCCCGCGGACACAGGCGAGGGACTGCGGACGCCGCAGGCGGGAGCTTCACCACAGGCCTGCGGCACGCTGCTGGCATGGGCCTCCAGCGTCCTGGAACACCATCTGCGGGGCCTGCCTCTGCCGCCCAGGCCAGATGAATACACCGCCGGCGGACTACCTCGTGAACTAAAGGGACATTGTCATATACCCCCAGTTGCTGGAGACATTTCTGCGACCGGGAAGCCAGGCGCCATTCTGCTCCGCCTGTAAACCGGGAGACGCCTGCCAGACACACCGTGTCGAGGGGTCTGGAGAAACTGCGAAACCTGGTGAGCTGCCCGGGAAAGGACCTGACGCACGCCGAGACAGATAGCTGTGGAGTACACCGAGGCCGTGCAGCAAGGTAGTTCGCTCGCCAGGGACTTAACTCATCATCACGTCGCCACCCATCTCAACCCTGTCCACACGAAAGGCAGCATTTGCATGAGCCATACCCGCGGATCAGAGAAGCACCTTCACAGTCTTGCTCCCGAGGCACTGGGCGCGGGCCGCTGAGACGACAACTACGACCCGGGTGCTGAACTCGCGCTACTGATCACTGCGCAGACCTGGTGGGCCCTGACTGCTGGTAGGCACTACGCAGCACATTCACCATCCGCGGCAACGTACACTGCCCTTTCACGCCATTTCACTCGCACAGACGCGCCTAACTCTAGCTACACCTGCCAAAGTGTCGAGGAACCCACGTGCGACCAGTGAACTGTCGCGGCAACAACGCAGGGGAACGCGCACTGAGGGCGGTACACATCCCTTAAGACTATGGGCAAGCCTGAGAAGAACCAGCCCTGGCTGACATTCGAGCTGCGTAAAGGATCCAAGCCTGGCAACACCGCGACCTCGGACTCAGAACAGGACGCGCCAGCACAATCCCCTACGGCGCTTGAGAATTTACTCGCAGCCATCCAGGTGAGTCTACTGGCCATAGACGGCAAGATTGAGGCATTAAACGGTAGGATGGATCACTTCTCCACTAAACTCGACAAACAAGCGACGCGAATTGGGGAGGCCGAACAAAGAATTTCTGATGCGGAGGATGGACTGCAGCAGGTGGCAGAGAAGACCACAGACATCACCAAATTGCTGGCAGTCATACAGGCCAAAATCGAGGACATTGAAGCCCGCTCGCGCCGAAATAACGTACGCATCTTAGGCCTGCCAGAATCGACAAATGTAGGGCGTCTAGAGGAATACGTCGAAGGGATGTTACAGAAAATCTGCAGAAAGGAAGAGCTCTCTCCTCTGTTTGCCATAGAAAGGGCGCACCGATCACTTGCAGCGCGCCCGCCGCCAGGAACACCTCCGAGACCAATCATCGCTCGCCTAATGAACTTTAGAGATAGTGACACAGTTCTCCGAGTAACCAGGCTCAAAGGATCAATCACCTATCAAGGCAATGCACTATCCTTTTACCCGGACTTTACGGCGAGCGTTCAAGCAGCGCACAAGAAATTTCAGGCTGTCAAGAAGCTGCTGCAAAAGGAACAGGTCCCGTATGCGATGTTGTACCCAGCGCGTTTGCGAGTTGGCACCATGGACAAAGGAAAGATCTTCAACAACCCTAAACACGCAATGGAATAAGCGCAGACACTACGGCGCCAAAAGCAGAATTCTCCAGCCTCTCAGACGTCCGACATCGATGAGTAAACAGTAAGAGGGGCATGTTGAGGCCCATCAGAGGGCATGTGACACTGATGTCAAAGGCGGGCGGACGGGTGGCAATGATTGAAATGTGATGCACCTGACTCTTTAGTTTCAGTGCTGCGTGGGGATATAAATGTCTCATATCCATGACACTCTGATACGTGGGCTGGCTGGAAAAGTTTTACAATCGGTGGCACCCCTCCCTCTGTTTATATGGGAGAGGTTGTAGCCGCCACGACTCCCGATGGGTGATCCCCAATGGGAATCAAATTTATTACTATTGGGGCCTTTGTGGGAGTTAATTGAGGGGCATGTTTTTAGCAAGTTGGGTGTGCTGAAGTGGGAGGGGGGGCAAGTTTCTGTTGCTCAAATGCCAAGGTCGCTCACTGTTCAGACTACTACACTGTACTGTACTCACCGTCGGGGAGACCACCCTGCTGCAAAACCAAACGACGATACACAACCCAAGGGCACTACACATGACTGGGACTACCTAAACTGCATAACTTGGAATGTCCGGGGCTTAAACACACAGCAAAAAATCAGGCAAGTGCTGGCGCAGCTCGATAGACACCAGGCACACATCGCACTACTGCAGGAAACGCACTTAACCAGGGCATCTGAGGACAGAATTGCCAAACGCTGGGCATACCGTCTAGCATCGTCATATTCCACTTACGCTAGAGGAGTCCTTATTCTGGTGAAAAAGGTGGTGGCCTTTACAGCGCTCTGCACTAACACAGACTCCGAGGGCCGATGGGCGATGGTGATGGAGAAATTGGGCAATGTACTAGTGACGATAGTGAATATTTATGGTCCGGTAGTTGATGACACTTCAACATACCTAAACATGTTCAGAGCGCTGCATGAATGGCCGGACACGGACATAATACTTGGGGGTGACCTTAACACATACTTTGATCCCCGGACCGACAAATCCAACCTACAGAGCACTAGAATGATAAAGGTTGCGGACTGTGTGAAAGATGGCATGCTAGAGTTTGGATTGGCAGACGCATGGCGCCATAGAAATGCCGGAGTGTTAGCACGGACACATATCACTCCCGCGACTAGGGGCTGGTCCCGACAGGATTATTGGTTACTAAATGACGGGGCGCATAGCTGGGTCACAGACGTGCATAACCTTCCAGAACGCTGTCGGACCATAATCCGGTGTTCCTATCACTACACATCCCGCATAACCCACATAAACCATTTACCTGGCGATTCAGGGCGGAAGCACTCCTTGATCCTATATACGCTGACACCATTAAATCGGCCATAGCGCAATATTTTTAGTTAAATGTGGGGTCCGTGGACAGCCAGGAAACACTATGGGAGGCCTTTAAGGTCACAATACGTGGCACTTGCATAAGCACATCTGCGGGGATACCGAGGGACATTAGGGGACAGCTCACTGCAGTAGAGAAGAAATTGCGAGAGCTGGAAACACAATATGATGCTGCACCCTCGACGGCCATCCTAGCTGACATACACAAGCACATAGACGAATACAACGCGCTTGCTGACACAGAGGTGAAGTACCTCTCCAAACGCCATGTAGCTCGGCGATACGGGGAGGGGGAACGGCCGGGCAGAATGCTGGCGAGCCGACTACAGAGCAGGGCCTATCAACCTCCCATAGACCACATCGTGGACGCGAATAGGGAATCTCACTATACACCCGCTGCCATAGTGGAACAATTCCGTCAATTTTATGCCACGTTATACACGTCCACGGGCGGGATTGGCGAGCCAGCCATGGAGGAATACCTACAAGACATCGCATGCGCATGGCTATCGGACGTGCACCACTAGTATCTGAGTCTTCCGATAGACACGGAGGACGTGATAGATGCCATCAAGACACTGCCGAACGGAAAAGCCCCCCGGCCCCGACGGGCCGACTGCAGAGTTCTATCAGGCCCATGCTGATATTCTGGCGCCCCACCTTTTAGGAATGTACGCTGAAGCGCACGAGGCTGGCCGATTACCCCCTTCACTGCGCCAAGTGATGATCATTACCCTATTAAAGAAGGATAAACCCCCCCCGAGCGCTGTGAATCGTACTGCCCCCTATCTCTTATCAATTTAGATGCCAAAATCCTAGCTAAAATACTGGCCACCAAGCTACAACCCCTCATGCCACTGCTTGTACTGCCTGAACAGGCTGTGTTTATTCCTGACCGTTCTACCTCTTTAAATCTACGTACTATCTTCGCCATGCTTCATGTCCTGAATCCTGACCTGCCCGCTGTTGCGGTCCTCTTGAATGCCGCAAAAGCATTCGACTCTATAGAGTGGAGGTACATGATGCACATACTGCACAGAATGGGCTTCCCAACAGTATTCCTTAAATGGATTCAGATACTATATACTGAGCCGTCTGCAAGAGTCCGTGTTGGGGGAGACACGTCTGAACACATCGAGGTGGGTAGAGGCACCCGACAGGGATGCCCCCTCTCTCCGCTCATATTTGCCATAGTGCTAGAGCCACTGGCTTGTAAAATCAGGCAGTTACATAGAGAGGCGGCTCTGAACTTTAATAACAGGCCAGTGGGAATTTCGCTTTACCCGGACGACATGGTCCTATACGTCAGAGAACCGCATAAACACTTGTCCCCAGTACTGCGCAAATACGTCAAGTTTGGCTTATTCTCGGGCCTACATATCAACTGGGATAAGTCTGTCATCATCCCTCTGACGGAGATGACTACCCCTCCGCCGGTTGAATACCCATTGGTCTGGTCTGCTGACCCTGTGAAATATCTAGGGGTGTGGATACATAGGGACCCCCAAGTGGTCATAACAGAAAATTACGGTGCTGCATATCGGGCCTTAGTTGCACAAATAGACAGATGGCAGTGCCTCCCCTATCCTTGGCTGACCGCATCTCTGTCATAAAAATGGTGGTATTGCCTACATTTTATACCTATTTTGCAATATACCGATACCGCTCACTCAGCACTTTTTTAAAACATTACGGTCTCAGCTATTGAGGCTGGTCTGGGGCACTAAACAGGCGAGGATAAGCTGGAAGACCTTGACACTAACGTACGACAGAGGGGGATTTAACGCGCCAGATTTTTATGATTATTACCTGTGCTGTCAGGCACACTATGCATACTATTGGTACAAGCCCCACGACTTCCTACCTCACATAGTGGTTGAAGGGGGGGACGCGTACCCTATTCCCTTACGCAGTATCATCTCACACACCCACCGACACACCCCCAGAGCGGAGATCAACACCATCGACACCACAGTGGCAGCATGGCAGGCGATTGGCCGACGAACGCAGAAGCTCCCATTATATGCGCCCGCTATGCCAAAAGATGGACACGCAGCATTATCAGTTGCTATCGATCAGGGGGCTGTTAAAGTGCTCAGGGAAGCGGGTATTACACTGATGAGTGATATATTCCCAGAGGGCACCTACATTACTGGAGACGACCTAGCCTACATACACAACCCTAAACTATTGTTTCAGTTCACATGCTACAGACTGCGGAGCGCCATAAAAGACCATTACGCGCGTTTCCCAGAGGAACCCGAGACTCTCTCTGCACTACAATTGATAATTATCACGCCCACGAAACGCAAGCTGGTCACTAAATTATACAGAGCAGTGCAGAAAGACACACCACACAGTGCTACATCATGCCTGGCAAGATGGAATGCTGCGGTTGACCCCCCCATCACAGAGGAGGAATGGCTGACGGTCTGTTCGACAACGGGACGTTTAACGTCCAACAGTAATTTGCGCATAATACACCTCAAATTTCTGCATCAAACGTACCATACTCCTCTACGGCTGTGGAGGACAGGGCTGAGGGCAACTGCTAACTGTAAGAGGTGCGGAATGGGGGATGCCGGTTTTATACACATAGCATGGCAATGCCAGTGGGTCTTTCAATACTGAGAAAGGGTACTCGCTCTTATTACAGAAATTACGGGAATGCCCTTGACTAACACTCCGGCACTATGCTTGCTAGGCCACGGCCCAGAAATACGGGGGGCTACTGGGAAATTTATTCAAGTGGCGTTATTGTTGGCAAAGAGGCGCACCTTGTTCACATGGGACAGCAGACTGTGTCCAAAAGTGGACAAATGGCTCAAGGACATGGTATATTGTCGAGACCAGCTGAAGACCTACGCTGAAGAACTGCCACGGTCCTCACGACCCAGGGAAATATGGGCTCCTCTAAGAGAATATCTACTGACTCAGACTGAGCTGGAATTGAACTGATGATGCCCAATACGTAACAGCTCAATGAGCGATGGTCCTCTGACCACAGGTAGTGCGGTAGCAATGTAATATATGATCGGGTGTTTCCCGTCAGAGGGGACTATTGGAAAATCCTGTTATTGGTTTTTTGCCTATGAGTATACTCATAAGACACGATGTGACATGACCTTTGGCATTGTTTGTATGATTTCTTTCCTTCTTTTAGGTTGAATGCTACAGAACATACTACTGTTGTATTGCTACAAAAGTGGATACCTGCATTCTGTATAACTACTATATGCTCAATAAAACTTTGTTAAATAAAAAAAAAAAGTATTCAGTTGGAAAACGATACGGAGAAGGTGAACAACTCAGCAGATACATAGCCAACATGATTAAGACATCCAGGAGTAGTAAGAACATCATTTTAGTCATGGATGGAACAGTCTCTCCCAAGTGGGAAGTCCAATAGATCCTCTAGGGGTTTCAGTCCTATTAACAAGATCACAGTGACTCCAAAATATAGCATCCTACCCATAATCTTGATGTTTGTGTATGACACAGCAACTGTCCAGTTAAATGATACGCAAAGAGAGTACCTAAGCCAAGCATTCTCAGGTGAGGAAATAGTGCCTGTAATCATCAACCTGCCTACAAGATATATTGAACTGTGCCACTGATCCACAGAACGCTAACCCAGGGACAGAGTCAACAGTGATGGATCCAGATATGGGGGATTCTATCAAAGATGTTGTTTGACATACTGCATGGAAATGTGATTTAAATATCTCTGCATGTAATAGTGGGCAAAGGAAGGTAAATGTGTACAGAAAATTCATGATTTCTATACTGAATAAATGTGATGTGGCATGTTTGCATTTTAATAAAAAAAAGTTAGAAACAGCAAACGGTTGTATGCAATGCGCAATAGGGGGATTAAGAAGTTTGAAAAATTAGGGGAACAGTATTTTGAGTAAAAACAAGAGTTAGAGCTGATGGTTCAGTTGCCATATTGCTATTTTGCACATCTTGCTCCGCATGCACTTTAGCTACTTGTCTTTGCCTATTTCAGGAGCGCTTAATATTATCTATTTTTTACTTTTATCCTACGAGGGTTTTTTAATTATCATTATTTCTCGTCTTAATTTGGGTTGTAATTTCGATTTCTGACTATGTATGCTGTATTTATGGATGATTAGTGAATGTATAATATTTATGAATTGAGTTTACTAATATATTTGTAACTACATTCTGGATCTCAATAAAAAATAAATAATAAAAAAACACTATTACTTCCATAATGTATTAAGATGATTAAGACAAGCCCAGCACTAGAAAGTTATGTCTCTGAGAGAGCATTTTGGTAACCCTATAAACACTGGTGTTACATGCTTTCCTCCTTTAAGTTTATGAATTTGTCACACGTACTCTAAAAATGCCAGGAGAAAGAATGGTTTTGCCCTATTTTGGTACTAACGTCTGAACTCAAATTACAGCACTACTGGTGAAAAACTCGTTCTCATCTTCGGAGTAAGAAACTCCCTAAGTAGGAAAAACAGAGATAGGTATGGCTTTCTCGATCGCCCCATTCCATAAAGAAGTGCTTTATTTCCCATATTTTTACACGTATCAGAAAATATAATAGAGCGCACTACAGATGACAAGTACTGACATTACTTCAACCCTGGGTTGGATTATTTATTTTTTTAAGCTGATAAGGCCAAGTGGACCTGTGTGATTCTTGCTCTGCCAAAAAGTGTGTGCCGCCCTGCTTTGGGACTGGTCTATTGTTTACCACCATATTTACCATATGGGTGCTACTTTAAAATTTTCAAAAATGGTCTTTGTGCTTCACCATCAATGTGTTATCCTCTACTCTTCTGAAATAATACTCAAAGCAGCTGTTAAGTTTTTCCTCACATGTACTCTGTTTTTGACCCCGAGGACCTCACTGGTTACCTGAAATTGGGTTGTAGCCAAACTAGCCATGATAGGCTATCTAGTTTATCCACTCAAGGTTTTAGGACTCGGAATATCTCTCTGAAATAGCTGCGGTGTCCTTGGTAGGGTTGGCTCCGCCCTTGATAGTAGTTTGTCAACTTTGTCAACTTTATAGGCCCTTACATTCTTTTGCCTTCACTTGAGAAATTCGAATTCATCTTTGCCCATCTTCTATGATATTTGTCTTATTCAGTATGTCATGAGTGGCTGGCCATCCTGATTTTGACATTGTCCAGAGATATACCTGTAATCAAGTTGCCACTTGTGCTTGGCTTTCCTTTCACATCACTGCTCCTTGTTTCTGGATGAATATCAATGCATATCTTAGTCTTCCCTTATTCAAGCAGTCATACATGCTCTGCTGACGTCCATCTGGAGCAGATGAAATGTGGTAGGGCTTCAGTATATTTTTCAGCGATCGCACTGGTTTGATCTTACTCAGATGCACCGTTCGTTTCGCAAAGCCATTCACTCATTTTGCTGTTTTGGGTATTTAATTGTATTGGTTGTTTATTTTTTATTTCTTTATTTGGAAGAGGAAAGTAAAATAATAATATACATTAATATAATATACTAAATACATAATTAATGAGGATTAAAAAAACATATTCAATACACACAATAGTGTGGTCCTGGATAGTGTTCAAGAGGTCCCTGAATATTATTTGCCCTTTTCCTTGCTGTCTCCCCCTTACCTATATACAGTGATGTTTACAAATGAAAACTAGATAGATAAAGGGTTCGCCACTGTTGGGGGTTCAGCATCCAGCCATGCTGAGTATACACAAATACGCGCTATAATTATAGCTACAAATACTACGTTATGAAATACAATATAGCCACATACTGCATAATCTATTATCATCATGATTAATTGTGGAGTAGGGATAATCTGCGTGTGTAGTATTATTTCCATAAAACCAAATATTTCATGCCAGTATGTCTGCAGTTGTGACCAGTTAGTAAACATATGTCAGCACCGGACTGTTGACAGCAAGGACAATTGTCATCAGCTCAGCTCCACATCTGAATAGTTTGACAGACAGGAGTGTTATAAAGTTTATAATGCTGAATTTTTAAGTTGGTAGAAGTAAATTCCTTAAATTTATAGATTCCTGAAATGTTTGTATTTGGCCACCTATGTCCAGCTTTTTATTTCAATTCTCTACCCGAAGTTCTATATCATCCGTTACCAGTTCGGAAAATATCTTATAATAAACCCTAATTCTGTTATCTTTCCTACAGCTATTTTATGTAATAGATTGCAGTTGCGATGTTAAACTGATTTTTCTTCAATTTATATATGGATGCCCTAATTTGTAAATATTTAAAAACTTCTCTTTTGGAAGAGCATTTGTCCTTGTAAACAAGAGAAAGAATGCATTACTTATCTGTGCAAATTTTAATCTACCCATTTGGTTTTGAAAAGCCAAAAGATTGTGGTTGTAATAATATTGTTTTCCATAGTGGAATATAACAATTGTAATAAGCAAAATTGTTTTTTTTTATCTGTAGCACCACAACAAACTATTGCATATTGAATCTATTTTGTTAAATGAGGCACTAGATCCAGGGGTACTGCACAAAATAAATGCGATGCAGCGTGCGCAACAAAATTCGTTTTATTTATTTGTTTGTGTACTTACCTCTGTGCAGCCGTATTCCGCAGTTTACTACCCCCCATCCTGCCCCTCCCCTGCCCCATGTCAGCGCCAGGCAGCACTCCCACCACGGGCCACTACTGGTGGGTGATAGTTATTTTATGTAAAATATTATGGTGATTATATGTTTGATTGATTTACAGTTTACAGCCCTGAAGAAGTCGAAGGTAAACTTGGCATACAACAAAACACGTGTTGGCTGGCTGTTTATAGCGCTTCACCTCTATATAAGATTTGAGGTACAGAAACATTATCATATGATTTGAATTGGTAGATCAGAATAAAGCTGACAGATATTATTGGATTCCTTGGATTGGAACTCTGAGTGCTCAGATCGACTGCATTGTACTGATTAACTCCTAGTTTGAGGGTTACATTTTGTGGGGTTGTTTAGTAGCCCACCCTTGATCTTGAGCACCATTAATTTATGACTCTTGTTCGTAGTGCTTCCCTGAGCTTGTTGGTGAGCGCCTTGTCTTAGGCTTGGCTACCTGATATCTGCTATGCTTATGCCACGGTGCAGCATTTGCATCTGCCCCATACAATTTGAGCCACTTCCAGACAGATGCAGGTTTATCAAAGAAAAAGGAATTGTCTTCTACTCAAGTCAGGTGGGGAACAGTAACATATAGGGGTCACTCGCCACTCAGAGTGCCTTCTTCACTTCCATGAACGAGGTAGTGCATGGTTGCACCTCCATAGCATAATCCAGGTAAATGGATACTGGCCCGTTTTTAACACTAACTTCCACAACTTCTAAAGGGCGTTTCAGGATAAGGCCTCTATCACAATAGTGCAGGAGGCATGCCAACACACCGGGTGTGGCAGGCCACCAGCAGTGGGGGCCAAGCCAGGACTCGGTGCGCCCTCTTTAAAGCCAAGGATTTACAACAACCGTGAGGGGCCACCTCAGTTTCAAGCCATGTCTGAAGGTATCAGATCATGTCTGAGCCCTCCTCCTTTTCCAGCAGTCCCACTATCCGCACATTGTTTCACCAGCTGCGCCCCTCCAGTGACCCAATTTTGTGCTCCAAAATGTCTCTGGACTTGTTAATGCCTTCCAGTATCTGTACTAGGATAATATCAGTATGCAAAGCAGCTGCATCCTCCACCTGCCAATCCAGGGTGTCCACCTTTTGGTAAGATCACGCACCTGGGTCACGAGTGCATCCTGCCTCGTCAGGATCACTGCCACAACTGCCTCCTTCTCTGCCACTCTAGCACTCAGAATGCAATGATTATCTTTGAGGATCCCATGGTCCACCTCCAGTGACCCAATTGTGTGCTCCAAAAAGTCTCTGGACTTGTTAATGGCTTCCAGTATCTGTACTAGGATAATGTCAGAATGCAAAGCAGCTGCAGGCTCCACTTCGCCTCCCGTTGGCCCTATCAGCAATTTGCCCTGCAGTGGTGTGGGCTCTGGGCCAGATCTGGAGCCCATTGTGGGCTCCCTTTGCGCCCTAGTGTGACCCATAGTGGGGCAGACCAATCACTGGGGCGGATGTCTCCTCTGATCTCAGCAGGTTAACAGCCTCCACCAAGACCGTTTTTGAGGTCTCCTCAAGTGCCGCAGCCCTTCAAATGCTGCAGTAGTCTCATCATCATAGCCCCCACTCGTACTCAAGGCACCCGGCTCAGCGCTGCGTATGGTAAGTGCAGTCAGGGCAGGGAGGCTCACCAATCACAGGTACTACAGCAGGGATTCCAGTGCAGGGAATCCTTACAGACCGGACCCCTCTGCACAATGCTAGCCAGGTCCACAAACTGCAGCTACCTCCTCATGTGGCCAGTCCTGTACAGGGGACGCCAGCTGCCCCATGGCACTACAATGAAAAGAGCGTTCTCCATACCTGGTCAGGCGATTTTCGATTGGGTCTCCCACAGGACTGCTCCTGCCTGCTCCGTCACACTAGGGCTGTCGCTCGTGTGCAGCAAAGGAGGGACCTCTATTGTTGCCGGTTCAAGGCGGCTGCCCCCGTGACACTAAGTCTGCCCAGGGGGTCGCTACACTCTCTGCGGCTCCCCTAGGCATATGCGGCACCACTACTTTGGTCAAGGCCGGGTTCATCCTGAACGGCCGCACAGCAGTCGCTGCCATTTTGAATAGGCTGGAGCCACAGACGGATCTCGCTAAGAAGCTGACATGAGCCTCCTGCCATCTTGCTTAGGGACCCGCTGGACTCCCGAGTGTCCCGGCACCTCGCTCGTGCCCCTGAGCCACTCCCTATGGACACCAGGCAGTCAGGATACACAAGAAACAGTGCAGTCGGTGGAGAGCTCATTCAGTGAGTAGCTATCTTCCGCGGCTGCAAGCCACGCCCCTATCATGAAACCATACTAAGTGCATTAAATAAGCATATATTGATCAAATACCTTTTTTAAGCTACAAAAAAACCTGCAAAACTACTTCATAGCAAGAGTATTCTGTTTCAGTCCTTCTTCATTATTTGGCACAGGTTCCTTACAGAAAAACGTTCATGCCTCTGTAGACATGAATTAGATAGCATGTAGAAAAGGTTTTTCACTTACTCACTAAAAATAGGTAGAAAAGTCTTTTCTATATTGCAGGACATCAGCTGAACTCCACACAACGCATCCATATACAATTTCCACAGCCTTAAACCTTTGACTTTGCCTCCTTGTTGTAGTAAAAATACCCAAAGGCAGAACATAAGGCACCCTTAAATGACTATTGACTTTAACATATGCTTTTCAAACTAAATATGCCAGACCTACTGCCTTTGCCATAAAATGTAATTAAAAAAACAGATCAGTCCTATATTCTTGATCATTGGTTTGCCCCCATAAATAACTCAGTCCTGCTGTGTTGAACATAATCTTTCCCACAAGGCAAAAAGTGCAATATAAATATACTTTTCAAAAAAGGCTCAGAACATCTGCCCAATCAAATGCTATACTATACTCAAGGAAACCAACATGTGGGTGGAGCTTAAGTTCCCCTCTTAATAGTTCCTTCTTTTAAACCTCTTTTTTCTTGATCACATAAGGTATTGTGACAGCTGTGCTGTCAAGTCAGAGCTAAAATATAGGACAGATGTACTTTTGTGTGATCTTTCAGCATGCAGAAGTTTACAGTTGTATATTTCCAAGCGGAGCATTTTTTACATATCAGAGTACTCAAGTGAATTTCTGACGTTCTCAAATCCCAATAACACTCTTGGAATATTCAGAGAGCTCCAATGAAGTCAGACCTTCATGCAAAGTGTAGGTGTAAGCATATGTCAGTACTTGTCTGAATTGTTTTTAGTATGGTGACTTAAATTCTTATAGTTAAGTAGAATAATAAACACCCTAGGCGGTTTTAAAATCAATAGTGTGTAGTAAAACACCGATGAAAGTGAAAGGGACTTTTTTAAGTATATAGAAAAGTATACAAGTTCAGCCATATAATTAGAAGCATTTGAAAACGCTAAAATCTCTGCTTCGGCCCATTCCCTTGTGAGTATACAAATTCAGTTTGGAAGGTTACTTATTGTTGGGGATTTCATACTTGTATGTACGGCCTCACAAATAATACTGAAATAAGAACAACATTCTTTGTGGTTCAATATTACAAATAAGTTCCATGCATTCTCCCAAAAAGCAATTACTCTATCAACTGGAAAATCCTATTTGATAACTGCTCCTACGAAACATAAAGCTCTGTAATCAATGTGTGTTTTGTAATGGGCACAACTATAACATATGCTCCCAATTATAAATGATGTTAACACATTTATGACATTTCTTAGCTATCAACCAGTTACTTTTGCCAAGTTTATGAGGTCATAACATAATCATCAAATACAGAAATATTCCACTGTTTAAAATTGAATACCAAGTGGAACTTTATGTGTAAATCTGCACTTCATTTGCCACTCATGTTTATCTCTCATTATTTACGTTTTCATTTTCCTCTCTCATATATTCATGATTTAATATAATCTCAAATATCCTTCAATGCAATTTTGGTAAAAACAAAAGCACAATTTCAATTGTTTGACTCGTTTAAACTTTAAAAAGCTATTCATCTGTTAAAAAGAAATATTCTGTTTCTGTATTACATTTTCAATGCCTCAATGTGGAAATTCCTCTGCATTTCAAAAGCGACCATGTTCATAATACTGTAGCACAGGCATGAGAGAGGATATTCTTAATTACATCCCTGAATAACCATGACACTTTCTACATTTCAGATGATACAGTGATAACTGATAATTTAAAGAAAACATTATTCCCACATGGTTTGAATAGCGTAATTAGTATCTTAAATGCTTACATCTTATATATATATTTCTTAAATTGCATCTTTTGCAATATTTAGGACAATTCAAATGCCATTGTATAACGAGTAAAGTATATGGTTAGCCATTTAATTCAAAATGATGTTATCACATGGTGACCTTATTACATTCGGTGTAATCAGTCTAATAACATAATGTAATACTGCAACTTGATAGTATATAGGATTCTCCAGGAGTGACCTTACTACTTTTTTCAAACTACAATTTGGCATTTATGACGGATATGTCCTATATCCCTCCCGTACACAATGGCTAGATAAACGTTTCGAGGTTAAAATGCACTCTTTATGATTAATGGGAATGTAAAGTAAAGATTGGAGTAAGGAAACATTTACAACATTAATAAAATATTTAGGGGTTCTCAGATCAAGAATCTTTGAAACTATAGTAGCAACTAATTTACCACCTCTACTAATGCAAATTCAAAAAGAAGGCCTGCCGTAAACTTAGGGCTAAAGGTTAAGATCAATCCTATAACAATGAATGCATTACCAAACTATTACAGGAGCGCATTAATATTCATTTCGATACCCCTAGTAAATGCTTTGCCGACATAGTCAAATAATTTTGAGATTTCTTCTGGAATAAAAAGAAAGCCATGTTTCCAGCAGAAAGCTACAGGTTTATACTCTAAGGTCTAATAACAATTCTAACCGTAACTTCACACTAACTATGTTTTTTGTGTGAAATTCTGGGGTTTTTGATTATATACTCCATGTACGGTTGGCTGTTCCTCTCTACACCCAGCCTTAGACCATACACAGTGAGGATTAGCCACACGGTGTGGCTCAACCTGCCATGGTCAGCCAACCACCACTGCACACAATTTTCGACTGGTCGTAGTGAGGTTGACTACCAGCTACGCACAGTGGTGGTTGGTTGAGGGCAGTGCAAGTTGGCCGCCCATAGCAGGTTGAGACCCACCTTCAGCCAGGTCTTGCACCCAACCACTGTTCACGGTTACTCCCAACTTCCCATGGCCTTTAGTCGAACGAAACAGAGGTTGGCTACAGGGCATGACCTTTGGCCTTTCAGGGCCTCAAAACTCTTTTGAGTTTTCTGGGTCGTTCGCAAAAAGAATCTTTTTAATTTGTGGGTTTTGTTCTTGTATTTGTATTTCGTTTTTTGGAGTGCTTTTACTGACTTTTGGTGCAAATGTGGTGACAAACGTTCACTTGTACATTTTTTTCTTTTTTTGTTGATGGAATATTTTGTAGTGGGCTTCCTTGTTTTAGTTACTACTTCTGGGTTTCTGATCACCGAACTCCATGTAATATAAGGCAAAGATTTTAAGATAAATGAAGCAGGAAAATCTATCTGTGTTATTGTATCCTATCTTTCAAGTGGTTGGGTTTGTTTTATCTTGGTTTGTTTTATCTGTTTCAATATAAACGTAAAATACTCCTGTTTAAACTCTAATTTGAGGAGATGTGTCAAGGTCAAAGCACTATAGGAGTACAGACCTCTCTGCTCCTGCTTAATTTCTGGGCACAGAAATTTCAGGTGAAGCTCCTTGCATTCCGTTTTTTCCCTCCTGGGGTATGAGTTAAGAGCTCTCAACCAATAGAATCCTTCTCTAGGTCCACACACTCCTCAATATCAAGTCTTACTCCTGGGAAATATGTGATGATCTTGGAATTTCTTCTCAGCTCTCTCTGAAATGGAAACGTTTAGAAGTTCACTGACTTTACAGGAAGTCCTGCCCTTGTTGTTAGATGTTCAGAGACCAGGTACTACGATTTCGTCTGCAAAATGACAACACTCCCAAGTGGCAACAGTAGTCCTCGAACTCTGTACAGTGTCCATGAACTACAGCAGTGGATCCAATGGGGGTCAATGAGATTGGTAGACCTCAAACTCTGTAAGAGCCCACAAACTGAAAAAGGGGACCCAACATGGTTGCACAGGTTTCATAGTCCACAAACTTGACTCAGAGTCTGAACTCTTCAAAGTGAGTTGACGGGTGTCAGGATCTCTCACTTGTTGGAATTCTGCCAACAAGGAGCAGAGTTTGCAAACTCAGTGGAACAAACTACTTTTTTCAAATTGTTTTACTTGGCAGGGGGTCTTTGGATGTCCACCCTCCTAGGGCCAAGTGTCAGGGTATGCCCATCCAGTTCCTTAAAGTGGCCATTCTTATTACGTTTCAGGACTTGGTAACCATGCCCTGTGTCATGTAATGGTGACTACAACAGGATATTTTGTATTGTGGGAAAGAATAAAAGCCTTTGAATCTGCAAACCTAAGTCTATGTTTGCAGACCTGAAAAGGGCAACTAGAGAAAAAGATCCTTAGTCCAATGAGATTTACTTTTCAAATATGGGTCAGCAAGATACATAGGTAGATTAATAGATATGGATGTATGTGAAACACTTTTCAATAAAAATGTCAATTTTAAAATAAAATATCAGTTTTTTAGCAGTTTATTAGAGGCTATATTTGCAGAACTCAAGAAGGCAGTTGCAAATCATTAAAAGTAACTAAAATAAGTATAGAGACAGAAAAGAAATTGGCATGTCGAACCTAACCCGAACTTCTTTTATTTGGAAAGCTTCATGTAGATTTGTCAAACGGATTTGTCAAACAGCACCAAAGCAAACCAAAAACTGTCTTTTCAATGGACACTCTGATCTAACCGTAGCTAGAGTCACTATTGCAAACTCTGTTTTATATATTTGTTACAAAGTGGCAGTCGCCACTATGTAGTTACAGCAAAGTCAAGGTTTTGATAGGAAGACCGTCTTTTGGTTTGCTAATAACTTTGAAATCATTTGATGAAGCATCACTACATTTTCCCAAAAAGTTTATCCACCACAGGTGAACCGGCAAGCGGAGGCAGAGAAAAATAGGGGCTTCCTAAATGTCATTTTCCTATGTTAATTCCCATAGGGAATTGTGGGACATGACACAGAAAAAAGCAGCTGACCGGAATGACAACAAATTTGGCAGAAAGTTAAAACTTTGACTCAGAAAGCATGCTTTTCACGATTTAGTGTTAAGCTGTTGAGCCGTTTTCATGAATTTCACATTTAAAGAGGTGCTCAAGGTGAATTTGAAAGGGATAAAAAATAGATATATCTGAACAGTTGGTCCCACAGGAAGTTTGCGGGACTCCCTCAATACTGTTATTTAAAAAAAGTGATCCGGTACCCACTGTAGTGTGATAAGGTAGGAGTCCATCCTCCAAGACTTTTCATGCAGAGTGCCAGGAGCAAACAACTAGCCGCCAGCTTTGAGGCACTCTCCTGGACATAATCGTAATCCTGCAGAGTCAGCTCGCAGATGAAGCGAGCCAGAGTAAGTGTCTCCATGTTTGCACGTGCACACTTGGCGAACCTCCGCAGGAAGCAATAAGGATTAGTTACTTACCTGTAATCCTAGTTCTCTTCCAGGGGTATCCTCATCAAAGTCATAAGCATTAGAATATTCCCGCCCATGCGCGGGACCCCGGAAACACTATATTATATGTGCCCCACATATATATACTCATATATATATAAATTCACTGAAAAAACCATAGGTTATAGACCATATATAGTTAGGAATTAGCATTTACAAAACCTTGAAAATTCACTGAAAAAACCATAGGTTATAGACCATATATAGTTAGGAATTAGCATTTAAAAAACCTTTTTTTACTCACACAAAACCATTGAAATTCCATATATAGTTAGTTGTACTAACTATATATCGCGCACCCGCAATCCACTGCTGATCATGTCACATATTACATCATTCATGACATGGTCAGTGACATCACTGATGACATCACTGATGACATCTCAAATGACATCACTGATGACATCACTGATGACATCTCAAATGACATCACTGATGACATCACTGATGACATCACTGATGACATCTCAAATGACATCACTGATGACATCTCATTTGACATTACTGATCACATCACTGATGACATCACTCATGTGATAATATGATGAACCTCTTCAGACTCTAATATAACCTAAGATACACTCAGTGTAAACAGACACTCACAGACTGTCACTCATCCATGGAGTTACTCACACACCTAGTCAGTCATGCAAAGAATCAATCACACCTCCATTTCCTCAACTATACAGTTATACACACCTTACTTATTCAAACATATACTAACACATATCTACTCTCTTATACAATCCCTGATACAAGTTCACAATCATCCATACAGCCACTCACACATGCACTGGCTCTTATGCACAGTTATTTATATATGTCAACTCTCACATGTACTGTGTTTTACATATGTACTTACTTTCACATGTAGCACTGAGATATCCATTCACTCATTAATGCACTCAGTCAACCACCCATACAGGTGTTTCCACATGCACTTTTCAACCCATACATCTAGTGAATCAACTGCTCACACATCTATGCACAGAGTTATACACCTCCCAGCCACCCACACACACACTCAGTCTCCCATACAAATACTTAGGCAATCAACCAATAACCCATATAGTTACTCATATAGGTACTGATCAACACATGCAGCAGTTTACAGAACAACAGACATAATGATGCACAAATTAAAACAGTTTAGTCACTAACCCATGCACTCAGTGAGACACATTTAATCACTCACTCATACAGTCAGTCACGCACCTACTAAATCCTTCTTCCAGACACTTCTACATCTACTCATTCTTCAATATGTAAAACATATTTAAAATTTATAGAAACACACAGTCGCTGGATGATGTCATCAGTGATGTCATCAGTGATGTCATTTGAGATGTCATCAGTGATGTCATCAGTGATGTCATTTGAGATGTCATCAGTGATGTCATCAGTGATGTCACTGACCATGTCATGAATGATGTAATATGTGACATGATCAGCAGTGGATTGCGGGTGCGCGATATATAGTTAGTACAACTAACTATATATGGAATTTCAATGGTTTTGTGTGAGTAAAAAAAGGTTTTTTAAATGCTAATTCCTAACTATATATGGTCTATAACCTATGTTTTTTTCAGTGAATTTTCAAGGTTTTGTAAATGCTAATTCCTAACTATATATGGTCTATAACCTATGGTTTTTTCAGTGAATTTCATTGGTTTTTTAAAAGCTAATATCTATAGCTGTAAAATGTATTTTTCTTTAAATCAAAAAATTTATTTTATATGTTTATTAATATTTTTTTTTATTATTATGTTTTGGTTCGCTCCCGGTTTGCGAACCGGGAAGCTTCCCGTTAGCTTAATTTGGTGCCGCGACCCGGTCCGCGAACCAGTAAACGTTCCGTTTGCGCAACTGCCGCGTTAGAAATCAACATCGTGACGCGTCACGGAAGCGCGACATATCACGTTGTCGCGTAATGCGTGTTATGATGCGCCGCGTTAGCGCACCCGGAAGTGCTCCGGAGCATGAACCGAGGCGCGAAGCGCAGCTCCCCGGAAGCGATCCGGGCGCGTCGCGAAAGCGCGACGTGTCGCGTTGCCGCGTAATGCGTCTTATGACGCGCCGCGTTAGCGCACCCGGAAGTGCTCCGGAGCGCGAACCGAGGCGCGAAGCGCAGCTCCCCGGAAGCGATCCGGGGCGTGTTCCGCAGCGCGTAACATAAGCGTAACAGGTCATGTGACTTGTTAATAAAACTTTTCATTGGTTCATCTCACTTTTGGTTTCCTAATGATGTAAGGCTAGGTCATGTGATCTAAAAATAACACTTTTCATTGGTTTAGACCTATTTTTTTTTCCAAATTGATGAAAACCCCTCCTTCTTTCCTCACTCTGAATTTCATCTTTGTGAGAGGAAGACCCTTTGTGATCACTGAGCAATGGCTTCATTGGTAGCTTCAGCTGGTCCACCCCCACCACCACCACCACCTCCTCATGGGAAGAGAGGACCACCTCCACAGTTCATTAGCAACACAGAAGAGGAAGAGGATGAACAAGAGGAAGAGGAGATACAGGGACCACAGTTTTTAGAAGAGCAGCCCCGGGTTTCTCCTCGGAAAACTAGTTTCATTTGGCAGTTTTTTTCAATCCCTGAAGGGCAGAAAAAAGTTAATGCTCGATATGTGACGTGCCTGATATGTAAAGAGGACTTATCTAGAGGCACCTTAAAGAAGTATAGCTTCGGCAACTATACTATGCACCGTCACATGCTGAGGTGGCATCCACTAAACTACAGCCGGGCAGAGATGCGTGACCTTCAGGACAATCCTCCAACTCCTGTGGCCAGGACATCAACACAGGTATCTTTGTCAGGGCCAGAGGCACGGGAAACCGTGCCAAACATTCAGGACAACTTTGTCCATATGAAGATTACCTGTTTATATTGCGGTACATTACTGTCATGTGCCAATATGAGCATTAACTTAATCAACAGAGCATTTGAAAACCACAAGTGCTCTAAACGCCCCAGAAAGTAAAATTTTTTTTGCTCCTGTTGAGCCCTTTCCAATGCCTGTTTTTTGTTGTTTCCCCTCCAAAAAAAACAAAAAAAACATAAAACTGTTCAAAAAATACAAAAAAAACAAAAAATGTTCAGAAAAATAAAAATAAAATATAAAACAACAAAAACATTAAAAAAAAAGTTCTTTTCAGAACTACCTCCCCTTTCAAAAAAAATTGCTAGAATGTTTAGCACTCTGGCAAGCTGTATTTCTTTTGGTTCGCTTCCTGGTTCGCTCGCCGGTACGCGAACCGGGAGCGAACCCAAAATTTTTTTTTTAAAAAAAAGAAGAGTAAGTATAAGGGAAGTAAACAGAGAGTAATGTTAAAACAAAGACAGCTATAGGGTCTAAACCAGAGATACTGTTTAATAGATTTATTTACCGAAGAAAAGAGGGAAGAGGATATAATTGTGAAAAACAAAATAGATAAGGAAGTGAAAGAAAAAAAGGAGAGTAGAAGAATAACAAAGAAGAGTTTCTTAGAGAATATGAGTGAATGTTCAAAATAAGATTAAAACATGTGGAATAACAGAGAGAAAAAACAGAAAGCAGAAAAGAAGAAGTAACAGAAAAAGAATAATTGAAACAGCAAAGAAATGTAAATAACATAGGGCCATATTATCAACATAGGCAATAAAAGTTTTGCAGCTTTTATCGGCAGAAATGTGTCGCTAAAGCCGCTTTTGCGGCAGAAAACTGCCGCTAAAACCACTTTTGCAGCAGTTTTCTGCCGATAAAAACAGCAATAATTTTATTGGCTGTGTTCATAATATGCCCCTTAGTGTGCTTCAACTACACAGAAAAAGCATAATGAACAAATAGTAAAGAGTGATCAGTCAAAGACACTAAGAGTAATAGAGATGGAGTGAGTGAACAAGAGTGAGGAACTATGAGAAGAGAGGGACTGAGAAAAGGAGTGGAAGGAGTAGAGTAAGTAGGTAATAGAGAAAGGAATGAGGGAAGTAGCAAAGGCAGGAAACTGAGGGTTAAAGAAATGAAGCTGTGGAACTAATAGTAGGTGAATGTGATAGAAATGTAACGAAAAGAGTACAAAACATTTACCTTATAATTGTCGTTAAGTTAGTCACTTGTTATTTTTATACTTTCAATCTGTGAAAGAGAGAACAAACATTTGAAGAATATTAAAACATGTTTTTAAAAATTAGAAAAGACAAGGGAAAAGGTTGAAGGACAAACAGTTTTTCAACAACTTTGACACTTACAGAAGCCTCTGCTTTTCCATGCCCCTACACAGTCCTAAAAATATACATTTTAAACTAACAGTATCTTGATGCAGATGAAGTGAGGCCTATCTTGCAACATGGTGCATCTTTTGCATCACTGCTGCATCGGTTTCATGTGACACGGGTTTTTTACAGCTTGATATATCTGCCTAGATGCATCAATCTGTAATTTTGTCGCCTCATAGCAAATCTTTTCCACCGCCACTGCGTCACAAAAGTGACGCACAGTGGCGCAAAAGAGGCATACACCTATCATAAATCTGTCCCTAACATTTGAAATGATTAATTCAGGATGACGATAAGGTGTGGCCTCTCCAGAGGTTTGTTTAAGGTGAGGCCTACTCAGGGTTGCAGATCAAATTTACGCTTGTTGAAGAATACACAGGAGATAATACATGTGAAGGCCTACCAATGAAGTAAGTCATGTCCACTTCACTCATGAACAAAGGCCAGACCTCTTCTGTGTCCGTGGACAGACCTAAACTTCATCTGCACAATGTCATTCGTAAACTTAGGAAACACAGGTGATGTAATTGAAAAATGTGGAGTTTCTTTTCCTCATTTCACAATCACATCACCTGTGTTGCCTTTGCTTAGGTATCTCATAGTGCAGTTGGAGTCTAGCATATCAAAGAGTACACAGAAGTTGAGCAGTGTATACAACAATTTTGACATTTACAGAAGACTCAGCTTCTTATCTTGTTGGAGATGAAATGAGGCCTGTCTTGCAACATGGTGCATCTTTTGCATCACTGCTGCATCGGTTTCATGTGGCACGGGTTTTTTACAGCATGACACATCTGCCTAGATGCATACATTTGTAATTTTGTCGCCTCATAGCAAATCTTTTCCACCGCCAATGCGTCACAAAAGTGACGCACAGTGGCGCAAAAGAGGCATACACCTATCATAAATCTGTCCCTAACATTTTAAATGATTAATTCAGGATGACGATAAGGTGTGGCCTCTCCAGAGGTTTGTTTAAGGTGAGGCCTACTCAGGGTTGCAGATCAAATTTACGCTTGTTGAAGAATACAAAGGAGATAATACATGTGAAAGCCTACCAATGAAGTAAGTCATGTCCACTTCACTCTTGAACAAAGGCCAGACCTCTTCTGTGTCCGTGGACAGACCTAAACTTCATCTGCACAATGTCATTCGTAAACTTAGGAAACACAGGTGATGTAATTGAAAAACGTGCAATTTCTTTTGCTCATTTCACAATCACATCACTGGTGTTTCCTTTGCTTAGGTATCTCATTGTGCAGATGTAGTCCAGCATATGAAACAGTACCCAGAAGTGCAGCACTGCATGCAACAACTTTGACACTTACAAAAGCTTCAGCTTCTGCATGCCCCCTACACAGTGCTAATTATATACATTTTAAACTGATGGTATCTTGCTGGAGATGAACTGAAACCTATCTTGCAACATGGTGCATCTTTTACACAAAAGTGACCCACAGCGGCGCAAAAGAGGCGCACGGCCATCATAAATCTGACCCTAACATTTTAAATGATTGTTTCAAGATGCCGATAAGGTGTAACCTATCCACAGATTTGTTTCAGGTAAGTCCTACTCAGGGTTGCAGATGAAATTTAGGTTTGTTGAAGAATACAGAGGAGATAATACATGTGCAGGCCTACCAACGAAGTGAGTCATGCCCACTGCACTCTTTAACAAATGTCAGACCTCCTCTGTCTCCTGGAACAGGCCTAAACCTCATCTACACAATGTGATGTGTAATGTTAGGAAACACAGGTAATATAATAGAAAAACGTGCAATTTTTTTTGCTCATTCCACAATCATATCACCTGTGTTTCCTTTGCTTAGGTATCTCATTGTGGAAATGTAGTCTATTATATGAAAGACTACGTAGAATGTGAGCACTGTATGCAACAACTTTGACACTTACAGAAGCCTCGCCTTCTCCATGCCTCCTACACAGTTCTAAATGTACATCATAAATACAAACAGTACAGAATTAATTATACGTGTTAAATGGTTTATTTTTGCTGTTCTCAGAATGTATCAAATTTCACTAAAAACAGTGACTTAAAGGTATTCATCATATAACAGCGGGGAAAAAAAAACACAATCAAAATGATTGTGTTTAAAAAACCCATACAACATAACAAATCAGAATTCAGAACTCCTTAAAATTAACTTACTTTCCATGACGTCGAAGGATGTCCTATGAACAGCTTACACTCTGTTGTGCTGTTATTATTTTCAGCCCGCCACTTTCTGAAAGAAAACCTCCATCGTTTTGAAAAATATGTTACATACAATAAATGACTTCTCGCTCTCTACCACACGTTTCCACAAGGACAAATCATGTAAGAGCCATTTATAACTCTTGGAATTCTTGTAAGCAAATCCCGTCATTTTGTATTTCCGCAACTTTCAGAATTAAAATGTTGAAGATCATTTTCACAATCCTGGACTAGTAATATCTTACCCTTCTTGCTCACTCATGTTCTACATTTCCTATGACACTGATACTGCTTACTATGAAGCAGACTTACACTACCTCTATGACTACTACAATTATTTAATTCTCTACATCACTTTTAATCACAAAGCAATATAAAACAGTAGACAGCATTGCAGACTTACATTCCCTCTACTCCATGTTTTGATTGGCTGCTTGAATTAGCTTATAAAAAGAAACAGTTTTTCTGAACTCATTCAAAGTGCAGTTATTTTTCCATGACGTCAAGTGTTATGGTAAGAAGTTATGTCTCTGTACTACACTTATCCTCAAGGCCAAATCGTGTAGGAGCCATTAGAACCTCTTGAAATTCCTCAGAGCACATCCCGAGATTCTTTCCCTAAAATTTTGGTTTTAAAAACACCAGGTAAGAATTTTTAAGGTCATACGGCAATTTTTTAAAAAAAATTAAAACAGAATCGTTGCAGAATGACCAGCCATTTCTAGACTTTAAATAAGCTGTGTAATGTCCTGATGTTATTGAAGGACCGTCATGATATATAATTGCTGCAGTTACAAAAGTCCTTCCTGATATTGACAACTGTGAAGCCACAATTTTTTTTATCAAAGTTGTCAATTTTGTTCAATCAGGCCTACATCGTTGGAACATTAAAATGACATACTGGCCATATGTTCGTATAAATAATGTTGACATCATTTCAGATTTACATTGGCTACATTCCATGTTGTGATCAGCTGCTTTTACTAGCTTATTAAAGGAGACTGGTTTACTGTCTGGCAAAGTTAAATATATAAATCTTTCTGAGTCTACACTAGTAGTACTTGATACCCTACAGTTCTCGCAGTCATGCTGCCATTGATAAGAAAGCCCAAACAGGTGATCTACATCTACACCTTCAGCATGCAATACATCAAGCATATACATTAAAAACTCCTGACAATCTTGCTGAATATTTTGAGAGAATTGTGTTTGACCTGAACATCTGTCTAACAGATTTCGAATTTCAGACACACTTTCTATTTTTGTTCTATCAGTGCTACATTTCTCTAACACAGAATTTAACAAACTGCAAAATCTTTGATCAGAATTGACCACAATCTCTTCTTTTACATTTTCTAGAGAAAACAAAACATTAACCACTACATTAGCATAGCAGTTGACACCAGAACTGTTTTCAAATTGAAAACCAACAACATCTTCAACAGAATCCTTTTTGTTTCTGCTTATAATTTCAGGTTCATCGACTTTTCGTCTTTTTGCTACAACCTCCCTAGTATTGGTCACATTTCTTCGTTTCCGGCCTACCACACGTTTCTCAAACAAAGGATATTGAGGCAAATGTGGCGCATACTCTCTTCTTAACCTAGTGTATTCCTTAACACAATCTAGATCCGCACAAATGTTTGTGACATCACACTCAATCAAGTACAATCCCGATAAAGTTCTAACTCGTGACAATGCCACATATGCCATACCCTCCTTGAACACAGAACTGCCAATATTCACCAATGCACTGTCTACACTTAAACCTTGCGATTTATGGATTGTCACCGCATATGCCAAGCAAACAGGAAACTGCTTACGGCGAACATATAAGTCTTTTACAAGCAAAAATCTAGCAGAACAACAACCAATTAGCTGTACTTCCTCAATGCCATCAAATTTAATTTTTAAAAATTCAATTCCATCTCTATTTCTGTATTTCACAAAATCAACAACATTACCCATTGATCCATTTACCAGACCTCTTTCAACATGTAAATTCCTTCTTAAAATTATACGGCAGTTTAAGCACACATTCAGAGTCTTTTCAAAACCTGCAGTTTTAGATATAGTCTTCTCTAATGAATCCAATTTTGTTTTCAAATTCTCAGACAAAATAATTGTTGATCCCATATGCTCTACTCTGTCAATAGCTTCCAGTTTCACAATCTCTTGGTTTTCTAAATGCAACATTTTGTTGTTGAAGATGGCACATTCTGCAAGAGTTGGCATCAAACATATTCCAGATTTCTTCTCAGTAATTTTCTGAAAAATATTCTCAGGCACAACATCTTGTTCTGGATATAAATTTGACAGTAATCGTGCATGTAAAGCTTCTTTCCCATGCTCGGTCACTTTTCCAATTCTAACATCTTGTAGAATATTCTTGTAAACTTCATCCTTCGCCTGACGCATATTTTCATGCAGTTCAGCATAATTGAAGTTTAACCATATATTGACGTTGCCAATGCTCCCTAGGCACTTCCTGGTATCTTCATGCGTGAGCATTTTGAACACAGGTTGTCCTTTCACTGGTGTCAGCTGCAGAAGATCTCCGAAAACAATGATGTGTTTGCCACCAAATAACACATCATACTCTGTTTTGAGAACTTCTTGCATTCTCAAATGCACAAAGGCAAGCATGACATTGGAAACCATGCTTACTTCGTCAATGATAAGAAGTTTCATTTTCCTCCAGACTCTTGAAACTTCACAACAAGCATCTCCAGATAGCTTGTGATATTGTAATTTGTTGTCATGCTCCACTGGCAGCATCAGTAAACGATGTAAAGTAATCCCTTTAATGTTATGTGCTGCCAGCCCAGTTGGAGCGGTAACAACACAAGACAGCGGTGATTCAGTCCTTTTCTGCAGATAAGATGCAATTGCTTTAATCAGAAAACTTTTTCCAGTTCCCGCTTCTCCACTCACGTACAGTCGGACAGGCTTCAACGACGTACATGAGCACTCTTTCTTCTCATGACTTAATCCATGATCAATTTGCTTGGTAACTTCGTCATATATTTTCCTCTGCTCAACGTTGAGTTGTCTTTCCAAGTCTTCTAAGTTAACCGCATCCTCCTGAGCATGTGCCATGGCTCTTTCCACTTCATTCATGGCAGTGGCAGCTTCATTTTCGATAACAGGTCCTCCTAGTGGATCCTGACTCAATGAAACAGAACTCTGACTGTCCTGAGAACTGTCTCTGGCAATCTCGGCTGCAATCGTTGCTTCCTGCTCGATTTCCGCATTCAACATTTCTAGATATTTGGGAAAAGCAGGACATTCTATGGTCTCCTTGGCGGCAGTGAAAGAGTCTTCGTAACAGAGGAAATCTCCAAGCAGTTCCTCTTCTGCACGCCAAGGCTTGAAAAGTTGCAAAAGTGCTAAATAGAAAAACTCCTTTTTTTCAGGAGATTCGCCACTCAATTTTCGATGGTTTACCAAGTGGCATTTTCTTTGCTTGACCAAACATCCCTCACTTCCAATTACAGCATACACTCCTTTCTCAGTATCTTCTTTGATGTTCCTCTTGAATATGTAATTTTGTAGAACCTCATACAGACAAACATTCTCGAGGTGACTGCTTCGATTTGGATAATATCTATCCAACATGTTGGTCTTCAAAATGTCGGTACTGTTTGGCTCCTTTTCCGCCAAATACTCAATTTCCCGCACAGGTTTCAGAACTCGATTACGCGTTGCAGCAAGACCAAGACTCGCCCAAACGATACTCCTAGATTTGGCATAGAGACTTGCTGAAGACAACCGGTCAGAACATTCATAAGCTCCGATTTCTCGATGCGACAACATCTTCAGACTGAAACTGTACAACTTCTTACTGAGGCTCTTTTCATGGGAAATGTCCTCCCACATATCCTTCAATTCTGTCTTTTCTTTTTTGGTGATGTAAGATGTCACATACCGAGCCACAGCCATACAGTTATCAGCCACAAACTGTATATCCATGTTAGCATTCCACATGGACAAAATCACTGGGTTGTAGTCGTTGATGTACTTGGACTCTTCGTTCCTCTTCAAATTGTATGTGTTTTTATGTGATTTCTTCATCACATTATGTCGCAGCGAAGACATCAAACTGTTTACTCTTCCTTTAGAAATCACCGGTCGTGGAAAGCCGAAACGACATTTGGTGTAGAACTTGTCCTTGTTTCGGAATTTACGACGACAGTACTTTCCACAACGATGGCTTTGGAAACGTAGAACTTTTTCTCTTAGGCTTTTCTTCTCCTTTGCGTTTGGAACAGCACACGTAGAATACTGTTGTATGAAACTCATCACTGAGTCTTCTGGATCCGTTCCAAATTTAGGTGCATCCTTGATCCACAGCAGCATATGTATATGAGGAGCACCTCTTGCTTGGTACTCCTTTCTCCAGAAGAAATCCAACACCTCTCCAAGAGGTGGATTCTTCTTATTCATGATGAAAGACATCATAGCTTCAAATCTATGGTTGAAGTACCTGCATACATTGACTGGATCCAAAGAGCACAGTTCTCCGGGTGTCTTCAATTCGATGTTTTCAATGTTTCCATTTGCCTCTCGTAGAAATTCAAGTAACTCTTCCCAGCCATACTCGGCACAGCTCAGAGTGAGGAACCATGTGGGAGTTCCTAAGTTCCTCAGCATACATTTTAAATCTCCATGACGACGGTACCAGTACTCATTAGTACCACGCTGACACGCCATGAAATTAATCAGGTGACAATCCAAAATACTGTCTTGGACATTGACTTTATCCATAAAGTCACTTGCCGAGATGTTTTGCATGTGTATACCACTTTTCAAGATGTGGTTCACTGCATATGATAGTCCAGACAGATCGCTTTCAAACAGGAGATGAAACAAATAGGGAATACATTGTCGAAACCTAGCATCTCCTGCATACAATCGCAAAGTCCGGTATTCAGAAGCAGGAATTTGATGAGGTCGCTCATCATATCTTCCTCCCTGACCTGTTGGAAAAAGCTGTGGGAAACACCGAGCTTCCAAACTTTCCTCCCAAACACTAATGGGACTCCCTTTGGCTTGTTTCATTTGAAACAACTCAATAGCATTCCCCATGACTTCCTTGGAATGCAAAGGATGAACACTATAATGTTCATATATTTCTTCACTAGTAGAGGGTTCTACTTTCTCAATTTGACCAGCACACAAATCGCTATCCTCTTCCTCACTTACTTCCTCTTCTGCAACATATACATTCTTATAGTACTTATTATTTTTTTTCAAATACAATGTTGCCTTTTTGACTTTCCTAACATCCACTAAATCTTGCCATATTTTCTTATTCTTTGTCGGAACCCCATTAACTAACATAACCAGAGGTTCCTCTTCCATTTTTTCTACTCCAATTGTGTTAATGTTTTTCTTCAAATCTAGAGGCAAATAAACAACTCTTCCCTTTAATCCTCTCTGTAAATCTGATGGAGGCAATTTCCCTGTCTTTGGCTCCATTCTTACAATAGCCTGAAAGGGATGGATACTTTGAATCAAAATAGATTCATAAGTATTTAAATCCTTCAATTCAGAAGGAATCTCAACCAATTCCAGATTATTATGAACTGCTCTAGCAGGCATCTGGTTTTGATTTAATTTGTTACAACAATAAGTACACACACGTTGATCCGATCCCAAATCAAAACAATTTTCTACCATCAAGTATGTTGTGAAATCCTTCCATTCACTATTATTTTCCCTTTCACTTTTTGCATATAAATCCACTAACTTAGTCTGATTCTTATAATAAGTGCGTCGACAACACACACAAGTGAAATTAGGCCTCTCACTTGATTTCACCTGAAACGTCGCAATTTCCCTCTGAAAATTATCTGTACTGGAAACCTGTACACTATCTTCCACATTACCCTCTTCTTCTTGGTCAATTTCAACATTCTCCTCTTTACTTCCAAAGTAACAAAACTCAATTTCTTCACAAATATTCTTCACATCTATTTCAGAACCATGCAAAAGAGCAGCGCATAATTGTTTAAGCATAATTGCTGGACTCTTAGCATAATACAACATTCTAACTAATTTCCTCACTTTATTAGGATGCACTGCTAGCATCCTGAAATGATGAAAAACACTCTGGCATACTCTCCTGGAAAGACAAGCCAGTGAATGACCATGCAAACCTGTCACTTCTCTCACTCTGCAAGGATCTAATTCTTGCAACAACTTCATTTTCTGCTTCAAACTTTTCTTATTAAATGTCCGTACAAAATCACAAAGCAAATTGATGGAATCCTGTCGCACACTGCAAATACTACTACACTTCCAGGTGTACACAGGACCCTTAGGACGTCTTCCTAAAACCTCATTACCTAACACCTCTTCTGTCTCTGTTGTCACAAGTTTTTCTTTTTCAACTGGACAACCATCTTTCACTTCATAAGCTCGACCAGTGGTGTCAACTGCATGCACCAAATCATTATCCTGGAAATAACTCTCCTCATTAAAAAATGCCTCACAACTTGAACTATGCATCCATTCTCCGGAAAACACTTCACAAAAATTACTACGATTAACTATTCTCTTCCATCTACTATTTCTTTTGAAATCATAAATTGCCTTGTTTAGCTTCCTAATTCTATTGATTATCAAAATAAATAATCTTTGCTTTATTTCAAATGCCTGATCAATAACTTTCTCAAATTTTTTTTTCTCTTATAAAAAACCACTTTCTGTTGACCTTTCTTAATATTTTTTAACAAATTGCCAATTATCCTGTTGCGGAACATTCGTCTACGAATGTCCCTAAACTGTTGTTTCCTTCTACTATCATGCACAGAGTTATCTCTTGCTCTAGCAGTAACATTTTTGATTGGCCTTTCCTTTCCGTTTAAATTGCTTCTCTTTTTCTGGACTAAAACATTTTCTGTAGTACTACTTTTTTTTCTACAAATGTTTCTTATGAATGTTTTTGTGCTCTTACCCGGTGCTTTTTTGGTGACTTGACAAGTTTTTTTTGTAGAGGACTGCTGCATTATTTCATGGACCTGCTGTCTTTGACGTTTTGCAGCCTTTCTAAGTCTATCCTTGGTTGGCATTCTCAAATCTTGAAATGATCTGCAGTTGAGTCTGTGGTAAAATATATTAAAAAATGTTATTAACCACTATTACCAAACAGTAAATCAATAACAGTCATCAAAAACTTAACACACTACTTGACATTTTTACATAGAATATTTTTTAGTGCTTTGGCAAATTTAGAATACAGAAATAGCAGAAAAGAAATTAAATTCTTCTTCATTTACCTGTCCTGTTTTATATGTGAATCTGATCTAATTTTATGAGCATATTTTAATATTTTATTGAAGACACTACACATAACCTGTTTTTGAAGGTGTGTTTAATTTAAAATTAAACAGTTTACATTTTTACTTTTCATTTATTGTAAATTTTAAAAATAAATGTTTATAGTTCCATAGGCTCAAGCAGGTCAGCTTCCCACCCTATGTCATACAATTCTGACAAATCTGCATCCTCATCATGTTCTTCTTCATCCTCAGGATTTAAATCATCCAAGGGATCTACTTCCACTGACGTTTCAATTACGAGTTCAATGATGAGGTCAAGATCAACTGATTGCTGATTGTCGCTCATGTTGATGTTGTCGTTATCTTTAAAGAAAGATAACAACAATGAGATGTTGCAGAGTAACAGACAAATCTCAGAGATTATAATAGTAAAATTGTTTAACAAGAGTAACATTTTGCAGCTATTATTTAGCCATGTCCAGCGATGCTGAGGAGGTGAGGCCTATGTCCAAGTTTTCAGTGAACAGGACTCATCTCTTCTTAACATTGGATAAGCCTCACCGACTCTGTGTCCCCTGCTCATACTTAAATGTACAGGGGCAGATTTATGCTAAGTGGCGCATCCCCACGGATGCACCAGTTAATGTGCACCGCTGCTCTGCCACCCATAGTGTGCCGCATTTACAATGTGGAGCACCATTGAGCAAAAACAGCACAGATGCGTCATGCATCTGTGCCGCAAAAGCAGCACATTGCAGGAATCACGTCATAAGCGCGACATGTCTACTGCAATGCACAGGAGGAACCCTCACATTGCATGGTGCATCACTTCTTATGCCTGTTTCAAACAGGCGTAAGGATTTGATTCAGCAATGCTATAAATCTGACTCAGTGAAATCTTCTAAATTTCACTGTGTTAGTTTTACAGGGCTTTCATGCAAATTAATGCATACCTTGTAACAAAACACCTATATGAAAACTGACGCAGGTTTCATGTGGCACAGGACTTTACAGCATGACACATCTGCCTAGATGCATCAAGTTGTAAATATGTCGCCACATAGCAAATCTTTTTCACCGCCGCTGCGTCACAAAAGTGACGCACAGTGACGCAAAAGAGACATACACCTATCATAAATCTGTCCCTAACATGTTAAATGATTGATTCAGGATGACATTAAGGTGTGGCCTATCCAGAGGTTTCTTTAAGGTGAGGCCTACTTAGGGTTGCAGATTAAATTTACGCTTGTTGAAGAGTACAGAGGAGATAATACATGTGAAGACCTACCAATGAAGTAAGTCATGTCCACTTCACTCTTGAACAAAGGCCAGACCTCTTCTGTGACCGTGGACAGACCTAAACCTCATCTGCACAATGTGATTCGTAAACTTAGGAAACACAGGTGATGTAATTGAAAAATGTGGAGTTTCTTTTCCTCATTTCACAATCACATCACTTGTGTTTCCTTTGCTTAGGTATCTCATAGTGCAGATGGACTCTAGCATATGAAAGAGTACACATAAGCTGAGCAGTGTATACAACAATTTTTACATTTACAGAAGATTCAGCTTCTTATCTTGTTGGAGATGAAATGAGGCCTGTCTTGCAACATGGTGCATGTTTTACATCACTGCTGCATCGGTTTCATGTGGCACGGGACTTTACAGCATGACACATCTACCTAGATGCATCAAGTTGTAAATATGTCGCCACATAGCAAATCTTTTGCACCGCTGCTGCGTCACAAAAGTGACGCACAGTGGCGCAAAAGAGTCATACACCTATCATAAATCTGTCCCTAACATGTTAAATGATTGATTCAGGATGACATTAAGGTGTGGCCTATCCAGAGGTTTGTTTAAGGTGAGGCCTACTCAGGGTTGGAGATTAAATTTACGCTTGTTGAAGAGTATAGAGGAGATAATACATGTGAAGACCTACCAATGAAGTAAGTCATGTCCACTTCACTCTTGAACAAAGGCCAGACCTCTTCTGTGTCCGTGGACAGACCTAAACCTCATCTGCACAATGTCATTCGTAAACTTAGGAAACACAGGTGATGTAATTGAAAAATGTGGAGTTTCTTTTCCTCATTTCACAATCACATCACCTGTGTTTCCTTTGCTTAGGTATCTCATAGTGCAGATGGACTCTAGCATATCAAAGAGTACACAGAAGTTGAGCAGTGTATACAACAATTTTGACATTTACAGAAGACTCAGCTTCTTATCTTGTTGGAGATGAAGTGAGGCCTGTCTTGCAACATGGTGCATCTTTCGCATCACTGCTGCATCGGTTTCATGTGGCACAGGTTTTTTACAGCATGACACATCTGCCTAGATGCATCAATTTGTAATTTTGTCGCCTCATAGCAAATCTTTTGCACCGCCACTGCATCACAAAAGTGACGCACAATGGCGCAAAAGAGGCATACACCTATCATAAATCTGTCCCTAACATTTTAAATGATTAATTCAGGATGACGATAAGGTGTGGCCTCTCCAAAGGTTTGTTTAAGGTGAGGCCTACTCAGGGTTGCAGATCAAATTTACGCTTGTTGAAGAATACAGAGGAGATAATACATGTGAAAGCCTACCAATGAAGTAAGTCATGTCCACTTCACTCTTGAACAAAGGCCAGACATCTTTTGTGTCCGTGGACAGAGCTAAACTTCATCTGCACAATGTCATTCGTAAACTTAGGAAACACTGGTGATGTAATTGAAAAATGTGGAGTTTCTTTTCCTCATTTCACAATCACATCACCTGTGTTTCCTTTGCTTAGGTACCTCATAGTGCAGATGGAGTCTAGCATATCAAAGAGTACACAGAAGTTGAGCAGTGTATACAACAATTTTCACATTTACAGAAGACTCAGCTTCTTATCTTGTTGGAGATGAAGTGAGGCCTGTCTTGCAACATGGTGCATCTTTCGCATCACTGCTGCATCGGTTTCATGTGGCACGGGTTTTTTACAGCATGACACATCTGCCTAGATGCATCAATTTGTAATTTTGTCGCCTCATAGCAAATCTTTTCCACCGCCACTGCATCACAAAAGTGACGCACAGTGGCGCAAAAGAGGCATACACCTATCATAAATCTGTCCCTAGCATTTTAAATGATTAATTCAGGATGACGATAAGGTGTGGCCTATCCAGAGGTTTGTCTAAGGTGAGGCCTACTCAGGGTTGCAGATCAAATTTACGCTTGTTGAAGAATACAGAGGAGATAATACATGTGAAGGCCTACCAATGAAGTAAGTCATGTCCACTTCACTCTTGAACAAAGGCCAGACCTCTTTTGTGTCCGTGGACAGAGCTAAACTTCATCTGCACAATGTCATTTGTAAACTTAAGAAACACAGGTGATGTAATTGAAAAATGTGGAGTTTCTTTTCCTCATTTTAAAATTACATCACCTGTGTTTCCTTTGCTTAGGTATCTCATAGTGTAGATGGAGTCTAACATATCAAAAAGTACACAGAAGTTGAGCAGTGTATACAACAATTTTCACATTTACAGAAGACTCAGCTTCTTATCTTGTTGGAGATGAAGTGAGGCCTGTCTTGCAACATGGTGCATCTTTTGCATCACTGCTGCATCGGTTTCATGTGGCACGGGTTTTTTACAGCATGACACATCTGCCTAGATGCATCAATTTGTAATTTTGTCGCCACATAGCAAATCTTTTGCACCGCCACTGCGTCACAAAAGTGACGCACAGTGGCGCAAAAGAGGCATACACCTATCATAAATCTGTCCCTAGCATTTTAAATGATGAATTCAGGATGACGATAAGGTGTGGCCTATCCAGAGGTTTGTTTAAGGTGAGGCCTACTCAGGGTTGCAGATCAAATTTACGCTTGTTGAAGAATACAGAGAAGATAATACATGTGAAGGCCTACCAATGAAGTAAGTCATGTCCACTTCACTCTTGAACAAAGGCCAGACCTCTTTTGTGTCCGTGGACAGACCTAAACTTCATCTGCACAATGTCATTCGTAAACTTAGAAAACACAGGTGATGAAAGTGTTTTTTTAAAGCCTTTGCACCATTTTTGGGTCACTTTTAACATGGCTATGTAACTCAAAGAATCAAAATCTAAATTTGCCAAGCACAGGTGCGAGCATATTTACAAGGAATTTGCACCACGGGGAAAGGTCTTAAATTAAAATGGGAAAAATAACATCAGAGACACTCAAATGCCTTATAAATATGCCCCTAACAACCTATGAAGCTCTAGCAGTACATATCCAGAAATGTAATTGATTTCAAAAAACGTTTTTAAACACAACATATAAATCAATTGTATACCTACATTCATGGGGAAATGACTTAAAATGTCCTTAAGACACATGAAAGCGTTTTTTGATTGCCCTTGCACCATTTTTGGCTCACTTTTAACATGGCTATGTAACTCAAAGAATCAAAATCTAAATTTGCCAAGCACAGGTGGGAGCATATTTACAAGGAACTTTCCCCACGGAGAAAGGTCTTTTAATTTAAAATGGGAAAAATAACATCAGAGACACTCAAATGCCTTATAAATATGCCCCAAACAACCTATGAAGCTCTAGCAGTACATATCCAGAAATGTAATTGATTTCAAAAAACGTTTTTAAACACAACATATAAATCAATTGTATACCTACATTCATGGGAAAATGACTTAAAATGTCCTTAAGACACATGAAAGCGTTTTTTGATTGCCCTTGCACCATTTTTGGGTCACTTTTAACATGGCTATGTAACTCAAAGAATCAAAATCTAAATTTGCCAAGCACAGGTGGGAGCATATTTACAAGGAACTTGCCCCACGGAGAAAGGTCTTAAATTAAAATGGGAAAAATAACATCAGAGACACTCAAATGCCTTATAAAGAAGCAGACACCATTATTTCCTTGTCATAAATTTTAAAAGCATTCCTTTTCCTCAAAAACGATTTTCAAGTCATAATTTGAAAACACTGCACAGCTCCTATGTACAAAAACACCCTGTCAGTACTAATACTTCACATTATCTCCAATTACAATTTCTCAAAGAAACAAAATCTATTTGTAAAACACTTCAGACAAAGCAACATTTTAAAAACACAACTTTCTTCATAATTTTCTCCTTAAAGCATACTATTCTCTATCTAAATTAAATAAATCTTTTCTCACCTTAGCAAATACTTTATGAGTTTCAAAACAGTCTCAGAAATACACCAATTTGTCTTCAGCAGAACAAAGGGTATGCACTCCAGAGGCTGCAGCTATAGAAAGCACAGAAATGCTGTAATTCATCACACATATCTCTCATGTCACCCAATCAAAACTCTTCCCTCACTTTTTTCAAATCAAAACCCTTCCCCCCTCTGCCCTCTCTGCCTTTTTTGCATAGCAACCACCTCCTGGAAAACCTCTGGTGTTTGCAAGTTCACACAACAATGTTTCAATTGAACTCTGAACTCTCAGCGCACCTGCGTATCCAGTGCAATCTTTCATTAAATGATTTTTGCTTGACCATTCAAATTACATCTTTCAAAGAACTCATCCATGCACCCTAACTTTCTGTTTTCAGCAATCAAAATCCACCAATCACTGTTACTGCTTCATTAACACAGAAACTCCACATTTTTTTTCATTTTAAACTCTTATTTTTTCAACTGCCATTTCATTGCCACACTTCATCTGACTGCAGCAGAACCTCCTCTCACCATGTTTTCTGTCTGGATTGTTGGACATAGTTACATCTACTGGGCTCAAAGGTATGCTGAGAACAGAAATTTACCTAACCTCAATTTACAAGATGTGGAAATTAAGTGGTTTGGCCACAGAGGATTAAAATGTCACCAATTGATACCATTGGTGAAAACCTTTATGCATTTGCCAAAACCTGACCTGTTAATTGTGCACTGTGGAGGTAATGATTTGGGCACTTTGACTGGAGTAGGTCTGGAAATGCTTTTAAAGGACACCTTTGAGCAATTAATGGCACTTTTTCCTCAAACTGCCTTAGTATATTCAAATATATGCCAAAGACAGAAATGGAGGTGGTCGAACCAATTTTGTCCACAAATTGAGAAGTCGAGGAAGCATGTAAACAAATCTGTTTCAGCTTACATGAGAGACCATGGAATGGGCTCCATGTACAACAATAACTTGCGTTACTACATGCAAGATATCTACAGAGGAGATGGAGTTCACTTCTCAGATGAAGGGAACAGAGTTTTCATTCTGAATTTAAGACTGTGCATTGGTACCTACTTATAAGTACCTAAATGTACCATAAACCCAAAAGCTCTTCTCAGAGCTACCCTACATCTGATCACTCACAATTATTATTTTACTCTAACTTTTTTCACTAATTTTCAACAAAGTACGCTCCCCGGAGCGCTACCCGGTACGCGAACCGGAAGCTAACCACGCGAAATTTCTTAAAAAAATGTTTTTTCCCCGCACATATGGGCCTCCTCAGCCACCCTCAGAAAACTTAGTGTGTCAAGATACGTCTACCGTACCCCCTTCTACCCATTCTGAACATTATTTGCCCTCCATCTTGTATCTTAATTCGACTGAAACACAAAATGGTGGACTCCCGTAACGCTGCTGGTTCGCGTACCGGGGCGCTCGCCAGTTCGCGTACCGGGGCGCTCCCCGGGAAGCGCTCCATTAAAAAAGGTGGGAAAGTAATTTACAGAAGAAACCCTTGAGACACTTTCACCAAATATAGATTTGCTCATACTACATACCAATCCCTACCATTTTCACAAATTTGGTTGGAATTCCATTTAGCCATTTAGCCTGTAGACCTCTCTAAATACCCTGAGGTAAATTACTTCACAAAACACATCTGAAGTGTTGGAATTGACAACCAATTAAAATGTTACTTTCATTTTCTATTTTTTTTACCTGACATTTGATTGGTTATGTACCCGAATATATATAAAGGAAGAGAAGGAAACACAGCCATTTTGACTACTACTTCCTGGTGTACATTTCAATAGGATTTTCATTAATAACTTCAACTTCTTTTTAAAGGTAAGTTGTTATTTTAAAAACTGAAGTATATTGTGCACTTTAAGTTAATATGGTAAACTTTTTCTGTTAGTTATATACTATCCCTCTGTAGTACTTATACATTTAGATAGACTTCTCTGTTATAGTTATGGATGGAGTTAGGCTTCTCTTGTATAATTATGAATTTACTCACATTAAATCACATACACTTTTTTATATTCCTACTTCCACTCTGATACTATACACTGCCCAAAGATAAATTCACTGTTAAAAACTGCCTATCTAAAATTAATCCCAACAGTGCCCTACCTCTACTAATATATATTTTTTAATGCAAATTTCAGGCAAAATGGAAAGCGAACAAAAAATTTCATTTGAAATTGTCCTTCCAGAGTCCAACCCAGAAATCATTGATCCAAATGAGATTGAATTTATGGATGAAACTTGGGACCAAGAACTACTGCAATGTGTGGAATCAGTAGATGCCCTCCTTGAAAATGAGGACATTTTACACACTCAAACATTACAAGCTATGTTCAATGAAAATAACGACATTTCAGACTGTGAAATGTTAGACATTTTATTAAATTTTGAAACACAATCACAATAATAAATAATTGCTTAAAAAATAAAGAAATAAAAAAAAAATCAACAAAACAAACAATCAATTAACATACAATATTTGAAAAGTCTATCATTCTTTTTTCCTTATAGTACGCTCCCCAGACCGCTTCCCGGTTCGCGAACCGGGCGCTACCCACGCAAAAAAAAAAAAAAGCCTCCACATCAAACCTAGGGGGTCAGGGAGGATCTACTATGCCCCCTTATGGTCATTTCCCCCTTTGTTTTGGCCTCCTCTTGTCTCTCGATCCTACCGAGAGACAAGATGGCGGCCGCTCCGGACTGTTTAGAATGTTGACAGACACCGGAGAGCCAATCAGCTTCGCTACGCGAAGTTCCGTTACGCGTCAAGTACGCGAACCGGAGCGCTGCCCGGAGCGCGCTTACAGATATATATCTTTTTTTGAACGTTAATTTCTCAAAATCCACTGGATCACATATATTGAGACCTAGCAAAGGCACATCGGGCTACCAGTCCCTACAATTTTGCCAAGTTTCGTGCAAATCCATTCAGCCGTTCGGGCTAAAAGTGAGGCCAACCGCCCTATGGAAATTAACATTGGAAAAACACGTTTTGGGACCCCCCTTTTTTCTCGGCCCCACCTTGACGAACCCCCCCCAAATTTTCAGGGGCTGCTCAGAAACAAAATGTTCCATTTTCCTGAAAATTTCAGCCAATTCCGTCCACAAACGCCAAAGTTATTAGACGTAGAATTTTCAAAAATCCCATAGAGAAAAAATCCTAACTATATATACCTACTGGCGACCGCCAGTAGGTAATACATATATATATAAAAACATGCAATAGCAGCCAAATCACATCAGAGCTGGAATATGCTGTGAAGAATTTCCACCATACATGAATAATATGCATTAGAAACATGAGAAACAACACAAAAGATTGTTTTAAAACTGTTTTAATGCTTAGGCAGCAGTAGAAATTCTTATAACACCCTGAAAGCGTAGAAAGCTCCCAGGCTGCATTGCAAACACACAGTCTAAAAAGACTGAAAAGCTAACCTGTAGCTGAATACCAAAAAACTGACACCGTGCCTTTAAGGCACCCATGACCCCCTGTATCCCATCATGCCTCAGGGGTGACAGTTAGGTCAGTTGTTCTTTTCGGAGACTGAAACAAACCCAGTAACAAAATAGGTTAACAATATCTCCTTATTAAAGAATATCCTTTGCCCGGGGAGGCGGGAGGGTTGCTTATGACTTTGATGAGGATACCCCTGGAAGAGAACTAGGATTACAGGTAAGTAACTAATCCTTCTCTTCCAGGGGATCCTCATCAATAGTCATAAGCATTAGAATAGAATAGCGAGCCTCTCCTCATCCCTGCGGGCAAAGGAATGACAAGACAGTAATCTCATCAACAAGCCTGAGCAGCCTATAGGCTACCCAAACAGATTTCTCAAGGAGGCTTGCCCTACTTGAGTATCAGCCCTGGAATCAGATTCGAGACAGTAATGTCTCGTAAACGTATGAACTGATTTCCAGGTTGCAGCTTTGCATATTTCTGAATTTGGAATGTCATGTAAGAAAGCTACTGTAGCGGCTTTCCCTCTAGTGGAATGCGCTTTGGGTGACACCAATAAAGGCTTGCCTGCAAGCTGATAGGCCAATTTAATGCAAGAGACAATCCATCTGGAGATGGACCTCTTGGCCGCTGGAAAGCTCGTTCTCATTGAACCATAGTTCACAAACAGTGATCCGTTTTCCTGATCCCTTTAGTCTTTTCCAAATAGAACTTGAGTACTCTTTTAAGATCCAAGGAGTGCAGTGACCGCTCGGCTGGGGTCGTAGGATTTGGAAAAAACGAAGGGAGGGAAATGGACTGATTTATGTGAAAATCAGAAACCACTTTAGGCAAAAAAGATGGATGAGCCCTCAGGACTACTCTATTGTGGTGGAAAACAGTATATGGTTCCTTCGCACAGAGCGCTTGTATCTCGCTCACTCTGCGCGCTGAGGTAATCGCCACCAAAAAAGCAGCCTTCCAAGAGAGAAGTTGCAAGGAGGCCTTGTGGATGGGCTCGAAAGGAGGTGACATTAACCTGGATAGAACCAGGTTCAATTCCCAAAGAGGAGAAGGATTTCGCACAGGGGGGTACACTTTTTTCAACCCCTGGAGGAAGTCCTTAACCACCGGAACCTGAAAGAAAGAAATCTGATTAGGTGATTTCCTGTAAGCTACTATGGCTGACAAATGCACTCTAATGGAAGCATATTTCAAACCAGAAGTTGCCAAGGAAAGGAGGTATGGCAGGATTACCTCCTCCTGCCCTTTAGTCGGATCTAAGTGATGATCCCTACACCAAATGAAGAATCTTTTCCACTTAAACGCATAAGACGCCCTCATGGAAGGTCTCTTAGCCTCCTTTAAAATGTGCATACATTCGGGAGGCAGATTCAAATGCCCATATTGCAGGACCTCAGGTGCCATGCTGTCAGATTCAGTGATGGGAGGTTGGGATGCAGTATCCTCCCGTTCATCTTGCTCAACAGGTCCGGCCTGCAAGGAAGCCGTCTGTGTGGACACACAGACAGATGCAGAAGGTCCGGGTACCACCACTGCCGTGGCCAATCCGGAGCTATCAAGATCATCTCCATGTCCGACCTGAGGAGCTTGGAAACTACCTTCGGAATCAGAGGCAGGGGAGGAAACGCGTAGGCAAAAGTTCCCGACCAATCCATCAGGAGAGCACTCCCCTGCGTCCCTGGCCGGTGGAATCTGGACGCGAAGGCGTGGCATTTTGCGTTTTCTTCGTCCGCAAACAAATCAATGGCTGGATGCCCCCAACAACGAAAAAGCTCTTCTACCACTTCGTCGTTTAGCACCCAGTCTGGCTGATCTTCGAAGTGCCTGCTGAGTGCGTCTGCTTTGATGTTTAATTCGCCTGGAAGGTGCACCGCCACCACTGACAGGTTTCGAGAGAGAAGCCAGTGCCAGATGGTTTGAGCCTCCCAGGAGAGAGGGCGAGATCGTGTGCCTCCTTGTTTGTTCAGATAGAACATGGTGGTTGAATTGTCTGTCTGAACTAAGACTGCATTGGACTCGATCGCTGGAAGAAAAGCTTTGAGAGCTAGAAACACCGCTCTGAGCTCCAGCATGTTTATGTGGTACGTCTGCTCCTGTGCAGACCACTGACCCTGAATCTGAAGGGGACCCATGTGCGCTCCCCAGCCTTGTAGAGAGGCATCTGTTACTATAGACTGGGTGGGCAGTGGCTGATGAAAAGGTACTCACACCAGCACTTTCCTCGTCCGAGTCCACCATTTGATGGCGTCCTTCGCTGTCTGGGAAAGAGTGATACGATCTTCCCAACGCCCTGTCGCCTGGTCCCACTGGTCTTCGAGAGCCTGTTGTAGAGGGCGCATTCTCAGCCTGGCGTTTGGGATGAGAAAAATGCAGGACGCCATGGAACCCAGCAGGGAGGCTACCTGTCGGACTGTTGGAAGCCGAGACTCCAATAGAATCCCGCACTTCTGCTTCATAGAAAAAAGCCTCTCCTCCAAAGGAAACGCTTTTCCCAATTTTGTGTCCAGAACGGAGCCTAGGTAGTGGATGGACTGTGTCGGCCGCTGGACTGACTTCTCCAGGTTCACATGGAGACCGAGCCTGTGCAACTGGTGCAGGCAAAGTTGCAGATCGTGCGTCACCTGAACCGGAGACGGGCCCTTTAGGAGCCAATCGTCTAGGTATGGGTAAATGAAGAGTCCCTTTTTGTGAAGGAAAGCCGCCACCACTGCCATGCATTTGGTGAAGACTCGTGGTGCGGACTTGAGTCCGAAGGGTAGCACCTTGTACTGGTAGTGTTTGCTTCCTACGACAAACCTCAAGTACTTGCGATGCTGTAGAGAAATCGGAATGTGAAAGTATGCATCTTGCAGATCCACCGAACACATCCAATCTCCGGCTTGAAGATGTGGGCATATTTGGTGAAGAGCTAACATGCGGAACTTTTCTCTGACGATGACTTTGTTTAGGAGACGCAGATCTAGTATAGGCCTGAACTTGTCCTCCTGATCTTTTTTGGGGACAAGAAAGTATCTTGAGTAGACTCCCTGTCCTCTTTGAGAGGGAGGAACTTCCTCTATAGCTCTTTTTTGTAGCAGGACTGACACTTCTCTGCGGAGTAAGCTCAGTTGGTGAGGGCAAGAGGTCTTTGGAGGAATGCTTTTCGGGAGTGCACGGAAACGTAGCCTGTATCCATTGCGCAGTATATTCAGCACTCACTGATCTTTTGTGATGCTGACCCACTCTGCCAGGTGTTGTGAAGCACTTCCTCCCACTGGAGTGGGCAACGGTGCCAGAGGAAGCCACTGATCAAGCCTTTCCTCCTCTCGTAGTGGTAGAGGACTGCTGGTGACCTCCTCTACCCCTGTTGGATTTGCCTCGGAACTGGGATTTTCCTTGGTTCTTATTGTGGGACCACTGAGGGGTTTGAACCCTCTGTTGAGCCCCTCTCCCCCTGTTGGTCTTAAAGCGGCGTTTGAATTCTTTTTTCTTCTCCAAACCCACCGCTTTTACCGTATCCAGTTCAGTCTTCATACGGGTCATCTCTTCGTCTGCATGTTCCCCGAAGAGAGAGGAACCCGAAAAAGGAAGATTAAGGATGCGATGCTGAGCATCCGGCTTCAGCCCTGTGAGGCGCAACCAAGCCGACCTCCTGGCACAAACCCCATGTGAGTAGGAATGTGCCGCAAGCACTGCACCGTCTGCTGCTGTGCTGATCAACTGGTTCGCCACCAGACATCCTTCTGTCATAGTTTCTTCGAAGTCCTTCTGGTCTTCCTTTGGCAGTTTGGACTTGAACCTCTCCATGGAGTCCCATAAGGCTCTGTCGTATCTACCCAGCAGTGCGGCCGCACTGGAGACCTTCAGCGTGGAGGCAGCTGAATTGCAAACTTTGTGACCCCACGAATCTTAAGATTTGCTGTCCTTATCTGGTGGGACTGAAGAGGAAGCAGCAACTGCATGAGTCTTCCTCGCCGCTGCCACTATTACAGAGTCTGCTGGAGGGTCTGATTTTACAAAAACTGGGTCAGAAGAAGCCGGCTTGTATTTCTTTTGTATGCGGGCTGGCACCGCTCTGATGGCTGCTGGGGTTAGGAAAATGTCCTTGACCGGATCCATAATCCCCGGGACTAAAGGCAGCAATGCACGAGAGATAGATTTTTTGTGCAAAGTCTCAAAAATCACAGTCGTAGTAACCTGGGGGACAGACATTTCAATGCTCAGCTTCTGAGCTCCTCTCTGCAGGACATCCAGATAAGGGCCGATGTCATCCACTGGAGAGGATCTGGAAGTAGGACTATCCGTCAACGTGGGAGAGTAATCCCTCTTGGAAGACCGGGTCGAAGAGGTTGAGGAAGTAGACGGAGTTCTTCGATGTCTACGATGAGCACCGTGCCTCCTCTCACGTGATCTTCTTGGATGCTCTTCCTTTCTAGGAGAGCGAGATCTGACCGAATCCTGTCTTCTTGGTGAACGAGATCTGACAGGATCTTTTCTGGGAGATCGGGATCTCACCGGATGTTCCCTTCTGGGAGAGTGAGATCTGGTTTGTCTTCTCACAGGTGATTTGTCTGTTTGGCGCCTGGGAGGACTACGCCTGTCCACTTCATCTACCAGTCTCTGGAGAGGAGATCTGTGCTGCAGACTGACGTACTCTTGCATCCGTTTGGTAGCCCCTGACTCTCGCCAATGGTCCAATGATTTGTACCATCTGGGTGATAGTCTGACCTCCGCAGCCGAAGGATCTGGCTGACGCACAGGAGATCTGGGGACAGGACTTCTGGACCTTGAAGATGTTGTTGAGGAGCCAGAAGACTGCGAAGTAGAATGACGAGAAGCTGACTCTGTTACCATGACCACAGAGTTTCTTGACGACGATCGAGCCCTTTCTGAAGGTCTCGACGTCGAACGTTCCGGCGTCGTATGTTTTTCTCTCGACGTCGCACACCTCTGGGGAGTCGGCGGGTCCAACAATCTCGACTTCGAATGATTCGACGGCGATCGATGCGAGGATCTATGGTCTCTCGACGTCGAACGGTGATGACCAGCCGTCGACGGAGCCTTCTCTCTCGACGTCGAACAGTGATGACCAACCGTCGACGGAGCCTTCTCTCTCGATGTCGAACGGCGATGACCAGCCGTCGACGGAGCCCTCTGTCTCGACGTCAAATGTCTGTGCGACGACGGCAGAGGGGTATTGGTCACCCTCGACGCCGAGCGTCGACGAAACGCCGACTGAGACTGCGCCCTCGACGCCGACCGATGTCTTTCTGTCGACGGCGGAGGGGTCTTGGTCCTCGACGCCGAACGTAATTTCTTAGACGACGGCGGAGGGGTCACACTTCTCGACGCCGGTCATCGCCTGGATGAAGACGGCGGAGGGGTGACCTCCCTCGACGCCGATCGCCGCCAGGTTGACGACGGCGGAGGGGCCTTGGATCTCGACGCCGACCGCCGCCCGGTTGACGGCGACGGAGTTACCTTCCTCGTCGCCGATCGTCACCCGGTTGGCGGCGGCGGAGGGGATTTCGCCGACGGAGCTGGATCCTTCGACGTCGTCGACGTACCTGGTCTTCTTTTCGACAGCGAGCCCGCCGTGGACGATAGTTTTGAAGACAAACGATCCACCGGTGGTTCTTTCCTCAGCGCCAAGCCTGACGCTGAAGCTGAAGGGTGGGAAGACTTCTCTTTTGAAGATGTTCTAGCCTTCTTGGAACCCTTCTTAACCGGAGACCTTCCTCTGGATGACCTGTGAGCCAGGCCATAGATGCGAATTCTCTCCCTGTCTTTGAGAGTTCTTCCTGACAGGTGCTCGCAGTGAGGACAGGTGCCTGGATCATGTTCTTCAGGCAGACACAGGATACAAACGTCGTGATTGTCTGATTTTGCCTTCTTGTTACCACAAGAAGGACATTTGTCAAAAAGTGAAGGCATTCCCAGCTGAAAATGCTCACTCAACTGACTTAAAAAGACAGTTTCTTACTTGACTAGATGTAAAATGTCAAAGTAAGCAGAAAAAGTTGTTCAAAAAGAAGTAATTTTCTGTCAGAAAACAGAAAATTAGTGGAGCTGTGTAACCAGGATCCTTCCTGAAGGATACGGAAAGAACAACTGACCTAACTGTCACCCCTGAGGCATGATGGGATACAGGGGGTCATGGGTGCCTTAAAGGCACGGTGTCCGTTTTTTGGTATTCAGCTACAGGTTAGCTTTTCAGTCTTTTTAGACTGTGTGTTTGCAATGCAGCCTGGGAGCTTTCTATGCTTTCAGGGTGTTATAAGAATTTCTACTGCTGCCTAAGCATTAAAACAATCTTTTGTGTTGTTTCTCATGTTTCTAATGCATATTATTCATGTATGGTGGAAATTCTTCACAGCATATTCCAGCTCTGATGTGATTTGGCTGCTATTGCATGTTTTTATATATATATGTATTTATATATATATGAGTATATATATGTGGGGCACATATAATATAGTGTTTCCGGGGTCCCGCGCATGGGTGGGAATATTCTAATGCTTATGACTTTGATGAGGATCCCCTGGAAGAGAAGAGATGGGGATGTTAATGTCAAAGTCCAGCTTCCTCAGAATTTCCATCTCCATGGAGATGATCTCATTTCATCGACACAGGGTGGGCAGCGTTCCTCAAACTTTGAAGAGATTAGAATGGCTGTGGAGCCGATGAGCTGCAGCTTCTCCCTCATGCTCACAGACACTACCAAGAAGTGGTCCACCATCTTCACAGCCAGGTACAGCGTCTCATGGGTGAGCTCAAAGTTCTCCTGAACCTCCACCATCCAGTCGACTAGGATGGCCCTCATTTCCCTGCTGATGTCCTGCTGTGTCGACATGTAGTTGGGGATAACAAACTTCGCCTCTCTCTGCTTCATGAAGCTGAATATCTCCGTGGCATATATCGAGCTGACAGAGGGGTCATCAATATCCTTGTCAATGTTGTCAATCTCTGGAACCACCTGTTCAGGCTTCTTCTCTTCCACCGGGAAGGGCTTCTCAACAGGCACTTCAATGACATCCTTATCAACAATGTCCTCAGGTTTTGTTGTGGTCTCTTCTGAAGGTGGTTTCTTTATAGATTTCTTCAGGTTAATTTCATTGTGTTTCGATACGCCTGGAGGAGCGTTGTTTTTCTGAATCTTCTTGGTAGCAGGTTTGACACCATCTTTCTTCTTAAGCTGCACTACGGGATTCTTGTGTGCATTAGTAATGTCTCCGAAGGCAGAGCGCTTCTTGGGTGCTCCCTGCGGAGAAGATGGAGACCGCTTGGCCTGACTTGCATCATCCTTTTCAGGGTTGGTGTTCTGTGTTGCCGCAGGTTTTCCTGGCAGTCGTGGTAGTTTACTGTTCCCAGCCCTTGGGTTGCGGGCAGTGGGCATCATTGTTCAGCCTTTTCCAAACAAGCTTATTACGCAGATATCCGGAGAACCTCTAATGTATCCCTACAATCTCTGTGCACATCGTACTTTTTGTCTCCAATGTGCGTCCCCACTCAGCACAGGTCCCCCTACCATTTCACAGTACTGTGGGTACCAAACAGCAGATCTCCTCCCTCTGGTCAAAAGACTGAACTTTCTGCAGACTTATCAGAAGGAGGAGAAGCTGAAAGCTGTCTGAAATAAGTACACTCACGAGGTTTTTTTTGAGGTTGCCAATATGGCCCCCATGGACATATTAAGCCTGGAAGAGGCTCTGAAGAGCTAACCTTGGAAAGAGCTGCACTTTCGATGAATTACTTTGGTTGGCTCCACTTTGTATATAGATTGTAAATTCATATATATGTTTTAAATATTCAAGTGTGCTGTCTTAAGTTAAACTAAATTGCTGTTGTAAATATTTTCTTATTCAGATGTTGAGTGGTAGACCACATATAAGCTGTATTGGAGTTTCGCAGAGGCCGGGTAAAAAAGACATGAGATTTGTAAATAAATATGTGAGGACTGTTTAAAAAAAAAAAGTGATTCGATTTGCTGAGGGAGATGTTTTTTTCAACAGATAATCTTGGTTATGCAGGACTGGGAGATTACATTGGTTGGCTGTATATTGAACAGAATTGTTGCTATTGCTAATACAGGACTGGAGGCTCGGTCCTCGTGCCCTAAAGTTTAAAGGACCAAAACATGAAGGAGTAGGTTAGGATACACTGACTTCCTACAACTTCTATTGGGGTCCCAAAAGGAATCCCCGCAGCGACCATAACATATAAAATTCATGCCATGGGAACCTCAGTACTCCTATGAGACCCAGCGTGGTCCTCTCATGAAGTACCACAGTACTCATAATCATCAATAATGTAATTTAACATGCCAGGAGTGATGAAATATGTGAAGTAATAAGCAGTGAATGATGAGGTTGCAAGTTATAGATAGCTCAGTTAACTATAGCTGGAGAAATTTGGTAATTATATGTGTTTTAAATGTTAGCTGTGTGTGTGTGTAGTTTGAGAGATTGGCATAGATATATACTCTTTGGCACCCTAGCAGTAAGTTATAGTGGCTGTTTCTAAGCAGCCCGTTACAAGTTAGGAAAGTCACTTATAAGAATAGTGAAAACTCTTTCAGAAACATGTTTCAAAAGAAAAAAAAGTAAGGAAACCAGGGCCATATGAACATAGATATGCTGCTTACCCCAAATACTGGAAAACAAGGCACTCCTTCTTTCTTAAAGCACACTTCACAGTCATGCATTGTACTCCATCACCAGCTGTTATCTCCATTCTTTTTTCTGGTTCCTGGAAAGAAGGATCTTGGTGCACTGCCCTCAGTCTTTTGGGCTTTTTTTCTTACAGAAACCTTTACAAAACAAACCTTTTCAACTGTATCTTACTGGAAGTCTTTTGGGAAACGGAGGCTTGTATCTTGATTTCATGACAAGAATTATTCTCCTTAGAATTGTCAATAAGGCCTTAGATAACCATTCCATAATGTTACCTGTCTTGAAAAACTATTCTGGTGTAGGTTATAAATCTTGTTAAACTGCTCCTGAGAATGTCATGGTTATCAGGACTCTTGGAATAGGCTGGATTTTAGGCAATAACATGCGACAGACATTGAGTTGAGTTTGTGGATGGTCCTTGTTAGTAACGCTCATGTTATTCGTGCTTAACCCCTTGCATGCTGGTGACGAACCCCAGCCGTCACGCTCCGCGGTGCTCGTGTGCTGATGACGGCTGGGGTTCGTCACGGCCCGCCCTGTTCGTTTCTTTACCGCACAGCGGCGGAAACGGGCCAGCAGCGAAGGGGTTAGTATTCTCGCTCTCCTGTGGAAAGTGACCAATTTTACAGATACCCCTGATGAAGGGTTCATCCTGAAATGCATTGGGTGATTTTAATAAAAACGTGACATATGGAAACATTTAATTCTCCTGTATTTTTGATGTACAATGATGAATAAGTATAAGAATGGATAAAATGAATTGATGAACAAAGAAAAAGCGAATAGCGAGAAGTCATGTAGAAACTGTGAATATAAAAGAAGAGATAAATAGAAATTCGATTTATTGGATTAATTTGTGGCAGTCATGGCTGTGCAGCTTGATGGGGACCAGATGCGGTTTCTTTCGCGTTCATTCTACATTGCAGCGCAAGTGGGCGTAGCGCGTAGCAAGCGAGCTCGCCAATATGGTTCAAAAGAATTTAATAGAGTGAATTTGTACTATAATAAAACATGGAATACAAGGTGTGCATCCCGTCACTACTACTGTACACATTTGAGGCAAGGACACAGATGCCAATTCATCAATTCTCCATACTGTGAGATGGACACTAACCTGGAAATGGCTACATAGACATGTGAAACTACCCCAGGGGAAAATGGGATAAGAAAGGGAGACAAACATAGGAGTTAGCTCAGACCCCCAGGGTCTTTTGAGGTAATCCTTCTGGAGCACTCACAGGTGGTGCAGAAGAAGGTTTGGATTGTCTATGCTCAGCGTCACATTAGGCAGGTCTGCAGAAGCTGGCGCATGCACAGGTGTTAGCCGTAGGAATTGCAGTCTGCATGATGTTGACTGTTATGCACATTTATTTATTTATTATGTATGTGTTTTTTTAATGCACAACTATTGCTTTGCAGGAGTCTCTTGGTGTTGAGAAACATAAGAGCTAGAAGTTAACTGAGGAAGGAATGGTTCTTACCTGTAATTCCACTTCTCCTTCAGGAGAAACTCAATTGAAACCATAAGCACTGAATAGTACCGCCAAATGCAGGGATCCAGAAACCCTTTTTCCAAAAGTCAAATTTTGTGTAATATCTTCGTATTACTTTGGAAAGGCCAGAAAATGTAAGTGACAAAAATGTATCATTTAGCAGCTTAAAATGCAATATGGCCAACTCAATCGATTTACTGAAACAGCTAGGAAAAATATATAATGCCTTGAAAAATCACTAAAATGAAGAAAAGTGACACTTAAAAAACTATCCTTCACGACCACTCTTTATTTTATTTTAAAGTGAATGAAGGGGAAGGACAGAGCAATGCACCCCTACAGACTGCAGCTATGTAAGAGTGAGAAAAAGACACTGAGCCTTGATGGGCAGCTAGACCTCCAGTGTCCCATCATGCCCTGTAGGTGACGCTTACCTCAGTTCTTCATGACGCTGCAAATAGCAGTTGAGTATAGATCGGCTTTGATCAGGGAAGAGGGAGGGTTGCTTAAGATTTCAATAGAGATTCCCCCGAAGGTGAACTGTGATTACAGGTAAGAAACCATCCTTTCTCTATCAGTGGATCGCCACCAAAATCATACGCAATTAATAGAATGGTTATCTCATCTTCTAAACTGCGAAGGAAGAGATAAAAGATGTAGAACTAAGCAACACGATTTGTCAAAGAGGTATGTCCTATTTAGGTATCTGCTCTAGAATATGATTCAAGGCAATAACGTTGTTTAACTGTCTGAATCACAGAGATTGGAATATTATACACAAATGCCGCAGTAGCCGCTTTACCTCTGGTTGAATGGACCTTTGGTTCAGATGGTAAAGCTTTGTTAGGTTTCTGATAGTACAGGGGGATACAAGACACTATCAACCAAGGTAAAGACTGTTTAAATATGTCAAAAACAGGCCATAATGGACCTTAGTTGATAAACAATGGTTTTGTCTTTCAACAGTGTATAGTTTTGTCTAGGCAGAACATTAATGCCTTTCTCACAACAACTTGTAGATGGACTTCTCCACTGGTGATGAAGGATTCTAAGAAAATGTAATCATTTAACATGAAAATACCAGACCACCTTAGGGAGAAATTTGGGGTGAGTTCTCACTACTACCCTATTTCTGAGAAAGATAGTGTAAGGTTTGTAGAAACATAGAGCGTATATGGTAAACCTGCATGTAGATGTTATAGCGATTAGGAGGGATCCTTTTGTGGAAAGATTTTATAAGGAAGCCTTATTTGTAGGCTCAAAGGGAGGACATATGAGACAAGAAAGCACAATATTTTATTCACTTAGAGAAGAAGCTCTCCAGACAGGAGGAAACCCCTTCTTAATGCCTTCCCAAAAACATCTAAGAATTAAAAAAAAATACATTTGTGAAAGACATTTTCTGTAGGCAGCGATTGCTGCAAGGTGGACTTTAGTAGAGGAAAATTGCAGCCTTTCTTTAGCAAAATGAAGTAGATATGAAAGCACTGCCTTTTCTTGGCAGGTGATAGGTTCAACATTATTCAGAGCGCACCAGAGGAAGAATCTCTTCCATTTAATACTGCAGGGAGCTCTTGTAGATAGTTTTCTAGCTCCCTATGTTCATGCACTCTTGAGGAAGATGCACATGGCCATATTGTATGAGTTTGGGAGCCAAGCTGCCAACTTCAAGGATTATAGGTGGGGATGAAGAATTTGGTCTCCAAACTGGTGGAGACCTCCAAGTGAGTGAATCTGATGATCACTGCTGGGGTACAGGGATTGGGGAGAGGGGCGTTTGTCTGACTAATTGGTCCTCCGGCATTCCTCAACATGCCTGGTTGGCATAATAATAATATTGAGGCAAAGTTTGGGCATTTCTGGCCTTCTCCATTTGCGAAGAGGTCTATTTGAGGGAAACCCCAATTAAAAAAAGACGCCTTGCAAACAGCATTGTTTAAGACCTAGTTGGCTTGAACTTTCTGATTGCCTGGCAGATGAACAGCTGCAATCCTGAGATTTCTGGGTATTAACCTTCTCCAGATTGTTTAAGCCTCCAGGGACTAGACTCTGGATTTTTTCCCTCCCTGCTCGTTCAAATAATGGATGGTTTTTGTAATGTCGGTCTGGGAAAGGATGAAGATCTGCTTGAATCAGAAACGATAAGCCTTCAGGTCTAGGAGCACTGCTCTAAAGTCTAGGAAGTTGATGTGGTATGTCTGTTCCTTCAGAGACCAGGTGACATGAAACTGAGGATGATCCATGTGAGCACCCCAACCTAATATACAGGCATCTATTACTAATGTTTGTGTTCAGAATGTCTTGATGAAAACTCCTTTCCTTGAACAGGTTTTGTGGAAGACACCATCAACTGAGCGGCCATTCTGAGTGAGTTGATAGGGTTAATTTGTCTTCCCATTTGTATGGGAACTGGCACTACCAGTCCACCAGACATCATTGCAGAGGGCTCATATTCAGAAGTGCATTTGGAACTAGGAAGATGCAGGATGCCCTTGAACCCAGAAGACAAGATCTTGGTGTCACTGTTGGGTGATCAATTTTCATCAGATTGAGACATTTCTGAAGGATAGATGATAGATAGCCATCTCTCTCTTCTGAGGGAATGTCCTTTGTATCTACAGTATCCAAACTGCTCCCAAGTAACAAAGGGATTGTACTCGGTGGAAATGTATTTGTCCTGGTTAACGTGCAGGCCCAATCAGTTGGGGGTGATAACCGCCAATTGGCAACTTTGACACCCTAGCTGAAATGCTTGTGACTTGTTCAGTGAATTGTCTACGTAGGGGTAGAAGAAAATCTTCAACTTCCTGAGATGTGCTGCAACAACTGCCATTTTCAATATTGTTCAGCTATATTACAATAGGCATCTTGAAGGTCTACAGAGCATAGCTAATCCACCTGAATAGTGAGGGTAGATTTGATGCAGAGCCAACATTCTAAACTTTTCTGTGCAAATCGATTTGTTCGCTGTCTTGAGATCTGGCATTGGTCTAAATTCATTCTTTGCTCCCTTTTCTTCACTAGAAAATAACAGGAGTAAATTCCTGTTCCTTTGTGAGGAGTAGGGATCTTCTCCACACAGCCAGTATTTTCAAACGGGTAGAGAATTCTTGCTGAAGGTGTTCCCAGTGTATAGGGGATAACTTATTTGCTGGAATTGCTGGTGGAGGGTATTTGGATGTATGTCGTTAGCATGCATGCTTTTACAACGCATGCCTTTACCACGCAACTTTTACAACGCAAGTCGTTACAACGACTTGCGTTGGGGGGCACTGGATAGTGAATAGGCTAATTTACTATTCCAACTCCAGTCCCCGTGGATAGTAGGGAAGGTGTTGGATAGTAAATTAAACTATTCCCTATCCTAGAGCGCCCCCCAGCGCAAGTCGTTGTAACAACTTGCGTTGTAAAAGTTGTGTGGTAAAGGTAGTTCGTTGTAAAAGTTGCTTTGTAAACGCTGTTCACCGGGTATTTGAACCTGAGACAGTACCCTTGTTGCAGGATATGCAGAACCCATTTGCCACTGGGTTTGGCTTTCCACTCTAATGGGGAAAAATTACATTCCCCGCTACAAGAGAGGGTAATGGGAGAGGGGGAAGTGAGAACTCATTGTTTGCCACCAGCTGTAGGTTTAGTGGCTGTGGCAGATTGTTTGTGACCTCTTCTATGCCTGGATTCACTTCTCTGTTGGTAATGCCTCTTGTGTTGATGTTGTTGACCCTGAGGTTTTTGAGGGGTTGAAACCTCTGAGGATAATATCTATACTCATATGGTTTGTTAGAATGTTCTCTATAATCCTATCATTTCTCCAAACCAAATGCCCACAAGGTGTAAAAGTCCCCCTTTATCTGAGTCCTTTAATCACTGGCATACGACCCAAATATAGTATTCCCTGAGAAAGGGAGGTTCAAAACCCTGTATTGAGCTTCAGTTTGGAGGCCCGTAAGACTAAGCCAGGAAGAGCGTTGTAAAGCCAGGCCATGACTAACCCGGGGCGGAGTTGGCGGAGTGCCACTTTGCGGAATTCCACGGAGTTGGCTAAAAACTCAGTGGAATTCTGCTCCGCCCCCTGCCTGCCTGCAGCATGATGCAGGCAGCCACCTGCGCGGCTTACCTGGTGCTTCTCCACTATGCTGTGCCCTGCCCAGGCTGTCCTCCTCTTCCTGGCTGTCTCCTCCTGTCTCCAGGCTCACCCATGGCAAAAACGAAACTCCTATTCTCTACATCTTGGGAGGACTGAGCATGTGCCAGTGCATGTACAGTACTCCCAAGAGTGACGTATGGCGTAGGGGTTTGGTTTTGCCATGGACAAGCCTGGAGTGCAAAGGAGTCAGCCACGAGGAGGAGGAGGACATCCAGGCAGGGCAGGGCAGGACACGGCATGGTGGAGAAGCACCATGACCAAGTAAGCCTATGGCAGCCTCGGGTGGATGGCAGGACAAACTCCGCTCTGCTGTGGAATCAGAGTTTTTGCTGAACTCCGCGTTCCCAGCGGGGTGCAGAGTTGGTAAAACTCTGCACACTCCGCGGGCAGTGTGGCGTTTGACACCCACCCTTAGCCATGACAATATCCATGGGTAGCATGAAGAGATGTATCTGCCACAGCACTGACAAACAAGTTACTTACCTCTCGTAACATCTTATCTGGTAGGAACTCTATATAGCCGCAGATTCCTTACCTTAGTATTATTCCTCAGGCTTCAAACTAGATCTGGAAATTTTTCGTAAGCAGTACCCCTGCATGCCTGTAGGTGGCGTTGTTCCGTGTTGTCCCTTTCGTTGGAAGGGACGTGCGCATTGCCTATATAGGAGCCACTCCAGCGCACAGACTTCAGTTTCTTTTGGGGACTTTCCACATCAGAAGCGCAGAACCATAAAGAGAACAGACCACTGGTGTGTGAAGGTATAGCCCTGAAAATAGAACAGCCCTGCATCTAAAAATCAGTACGCAGAGCTGGGAGAATGGATGGGTTGGTAAGGAATCTGCAGCTAGACAGAGTCTCTTCCAGATAAGGAGTTACTGAAGGTAAGTAACTTGTTGATCTGATAGAGACTTCTACCCACATTTTCCTTACCTTAGAATAGATACCCAAGCAATACCTCAGCGGAGGTGGGTCTGCAAAACAAATTTACACTAGAACGTCATGCAGGAACGAACAGGCAAAGTGCCTGTCCCTACAGACCTGACTGTCAAGGCAGCAGTGCTAGGTAAACATGTGCAGAGACTACCACGTTACTGCATGGCAGATGTCCAGGACCAGAACTTTGCGTGCTAACGCAGTGGTCGCAGCCTTGGCTCTGGTGGCATGAGCATTTAAGCATGAGCATTTAAGCCCTCAGAAGGTTGCTTCTTGTCCAGCAGATTCTGATACAGAGCACGATCCACTGCGCACTGCCTTTCCTTTCTGGGCACTGACATACCCCATGAAGAGTTGGTTGTCCACCTGGAACGGTTTTGTGCAGTCAAGGTAGAACAACAACACTCTTTTTGGGACCAGCCGGTGAAGTTGCTCCTCTTCTTTAGAGGGATGAGGTGGAGCATAAAAGGTAAGCAGGGTGATTGACTGGCCTACATGGCATGGGGTCATCACGTTCGGTTAGAAGGATGCTCGAGTCCAAAGGACCAGCTTGTCCGAATAGAATGTAACATAAAAAGGGGGCGCCAATAGCCCCTGTAACTTGCTAACCCTCCTGGCAGATGTTATTGGCACAAGCAAGGCTGTCTTGATGGTAAGTAGTCTGACTGGAGAGTTATGGAGCGACTCGAAGGAAGCGCACATCAGATAGGTAAGAACCAGGTTGAGGTCCCACTTAAACATAATGACAGGGACTGGGAAAACATATGTTGAAGACCCTTCAGAAACCAATTTACAATAGGAGACTTGAAAAGAGAAAGCTGGCACATCAACCGCAGGAATGCTGATATGGCAGAAGAATAACCCTTCAATGTACCAAACACAGAGCCCTGCTGGGCTAGGGTAAAAATAAACAAGAGAATCTGTGAAAGAGAAGCAGGTAGGGGTCAACCTCTTTTTCTGCACATTATGCCACAAACTTGCCCCAATTGCAGGCATACACCATCTTGGTGGAGGGGCGCCAGGCTGCCAAAATGACATTACAGACTTCGGGCAGAAGGTCAAAGGTTCTCAATGTGGCCAGTCAATCTCAGCACATGAATTTGGAACGTTGACAGGTTCAGGTGCAGGACCCTCCCCTGCTGCTGCGACAGAAGATTCTCCAAAACAGGCAGCCTTTTAGGTGGACCGATGGACAAGCTCAACAGCTCAGAATACCAGATTCTCCATGCACAATCTGGAGCCACAAGACTGACTTGAGGCAAGCCGTTCCTGCTCTTCTTGAGAACTCTAGGCAGGAATGGTATTGGGGTAAAGCTAATAGGCCTGAGCTCCACTCTAGACGCACCAAGCAAGAGCCGCCTTGAAAACTCCAGCATGCAGACCTACTGACATTGCACCTTCTCGGGTGTGGTAAACACATCTAACCAAAGCTCTCCCAACTCTCGGAAGAGAGCTTGCGCAACCTTCGAATAGAGACACTACTTTGATCTCCTAGGCGTTGGCGTCTGAGTTTGTCCTACCTGGCAGGTATTGAACCACCAGGGAAATGCCCTGAAGTTCCAGCCATGTCTAGAGATGTAGGACCGCTTGACAGAGGGTTCACAGCCCAACCACGCCCTGTTTATTGCACATGGCAGTGGTGTTGTCCATGAACACCTGCACTAGCCTCCCCTTGATAGAGGGTAAAAATGCTTTCAATGCTAATTGGATTGCTCAAAGCTCCAACAGGTGGATGTGAAGCCTGAATTTAGCCAGAGTCCTCTGATCTCCTCCTCAACCAGATGGCTGTCCCAGCCTAGAAGTGACACGTCTGCCACTACAGTTAGATCTGGTTGGGAAGGGAAGGGGTCTGTCACAGACCCAATTGCGGTTTGACAGCCAGCCCTGCAGATCGTGTGCAGTGCTCTTCGAATTTGGACCAAGTAGGAGAGATTCCTCTGATGCTGCCCCCATTGGAACTTCAGGTCCCACAGCAGAACCTGCATATGCCAACGAGGATGAGCCACTAGCCGGATGCAGGAGGCCATGAGGCCCAACAGCCTCAGAGTAAGTCTCACCGAAATCCAGAATAGATGCTGTACCAATGGTATCATAGCTGAATATCCTGGATTCGCAGCTCGGAGTTTAAGCCCAAAAGGGCACTGTGTCCAGCACAGCTCCAATGAACAGGAGACACTGAGAAGGGGTCACAAGTGAATTCAGGTTGTTGAAGTGAACCCCAGTGAGTGCAGGAGGTCTGCATTAGTCTGGAGGTGGGAGATGACTGGCTGGGACATTCTCGTCTTCAACAGCCAGCCATCAAAATAAGGTGAGACTGACACCCTCAATCCCAGCGGATGAGCTATAGCCACTGCCATCACCTCTGTGAACACCTGAGGTGTGCTGGAAAGGCAAAAAGAAAGCAATGCAAACTAAAAGTGCTCATGGCCCAACGTGAACCGCAGGTAACATTTGTGGGCAGACAGGAAATGGATGTGGAAATATGCGTCCTGCCAGTCCAAAGCAACCTCTAGTCTCCCTGGTGCAGGGCAGACAGAACTTGCATGTGAGCATTTTCAAGTTTGCCTTCTTTTTTTTTTTTTTACTTTTTTATTATAATAAAGAAACATAGAAAAAACAGACAAGGCAATATAACAGTAGTACATCAATCGGGCGAGTGCTCGAGGAGGACGGGAGATACACAATAGTATGATACAGGAGTTGTTGTACACAGATGAGGGGGCTGGAAGCAAGGAAACACAAAATCAAGAACACAATACGCAATACTACATCAGGAATGTCGGGTCAGGGAGACAGGGTGGGACTAGAGATCTCCGTGAGAGGGGGCGTACATATATCTCCCCGGTACGAGTTCCATTGATTCCAAATTTTTCCCCATTTTCTGGGTCTGCCTCTCGCCACATATACAGTCTTCTCTCTAAACATGCACCAGTCCATGTTCTCTTTCCAGGCCTTCACTGTGGGGGGCCTTTGGGACCCCCAAAGCTGTGCAATATCTCTCTTAGCAATCATATTACCAAGGGTAGTCCATCGTAGCTGCGACACATCATAGTCATTTGGCCCCCATACATTCAGCAAACATCGTCGGGCCTCTGGCAACATCACAACACCTGTTACTTCATTCATCACCTCATGTATACGGTTCCAGAAAAGCACCATCTCAGAACATTCCCAAATTATGTGGAGAAAGGTACCAAGCAGACCACAACTACGCCTACACAAGCCATCCGTCGAATAGCCCATACGGATCAGGCGGGGGCCGGTAACATAAATCCGATGAAGGATTTTAAGCTGGACCAGGCGGAGACGAGCCGGGATTGCGACCTCCTTGGGAGAGAGATCGCAGATTGCCAGTCCTCGTCGTCTAATTCAATACCATCCGTAATCCAGGTTGCCCTAAGGTGCTCGAGCAAGCTCGAGCGATCATTGATCATCTTTTTGTAGATCAAAGAAATAGTGCTATCCGGCACATGACCATCTAATATACGATCTTCGAGGGGGGAGGATTCCGGAACATCGCTACCCACGGGGAAAACCGAATTCAACGCGTGGCGAACTTGAGCATAGCGAAAGAATTCCCTATTGCCTAGCTCATATTCCGCCTGTAGTTCTGCTAAAGTCTTTATCCTGCCCTTAACCCAGAGATCACGCACTTTACTGATGCAAATCATATCCCATTTCTCGAATCCTTTCGTTCGCCACAGGCAACCCAGTCTCGCAGAAGCGTAAAGCGGAGTCGCGCGGGTCAATCGATTCCTCCAGCCCATAGCCGCAGTCGCACTATGCCACACTCGTACAGCTATCCCCGTAGGACCCGAAAGCTGTAAGCGAGAGGATCCAGAATAGAGCGCCCTGTTATAGTCCCCCCCGGTAACAGCCATCTATCCATTTCAAACACTGGATTCAACGCCGGGCCATACATCCCGTGGTTAATTGCAGCAAGCTGGGAAGCCCAATAATACCGCCTGATATCCGGAAGTGCTATACCGCCGTCATACCAGGGAAGCGTTAACTTTGGAAGAGAAATACGCGAATGCCCGCCCCATATCAATTGCCTCTGTAAGGATTCTATCTCTCGGAAGTACCTCGATGGAATCACATCAAATGTATTCTGGAGTGCATATAAAAACCTCGGTAAGGACATCATTTTAAAAAGAGCCGCTCGCCCTAGTGGAGACAACGGTAATTTACGCCAACTCACTACGTCCGATCGTAAACGTTGAAGCGGGGGAAGTAGATTACGCTCGTAGCGGACCGCGGGGTCCAATGATATAAAAACTCCCAGATATTTAAAACCAGACTGCGACACCTGGATAGGACATCCACGCGGCAGGAGGTGGACGCCACCAGCGAGCACGTATATATGAGACTTGGTCCAGTTAATGACGAGGCCAGAATTTTCCCGGAACGAGTTAAGCACGTCGAACAATACATTTAGAGATTTTTGAGGCGACGTGAGGTACAGCAAAATATCGTCCACATATAGCGATATGCGGTCCTCAAAGTTCGGAGTCCAGTGTATACCTCTCATCGAGGGCTCCCATCGTAGCCAGGCAGCGAGAGGTTCCAAAGCGAGGGCAAAGAGAAGCGGAGACAGAGGGCAACCCTGCCGCGTGCCTCTCCCAAGAACAAAGGGCCCGGAGACTTGAATTTGAATTTGAATTTTTTGAATTTTGAATTTAAAAACATTTGTACAGCGCTCGCATACCCAACGGTTTCATGGCGCTAGTGGTGATCAGTGGATGGCAGCAGCGGAGAAATTTAGGGGTAGGCTTGAGTGAACAAAAAAGTTTTAAGATTTTTCCTGAAAAGGGGATAGGAGAGTGAGGTACGCAGAGCAATCGGGAGGGAGTTCCAAAACGTTGGAGCCAGGACAGCGAATCTCGCTCCGCCCGCCCTCAGCTTTTTAAAGCGAGGAATGGTAAGGAGGGCCAGATGGGCCGAGCGGAGTTCTCTGCCTGGGCGATATGGTTTAATGAGGGAGCAAATAAACTCGGGAGCAGTGCCTGCTCTGGCTTGATAGGTAAGACAGCCGAGTTTAAACAGGGCACGCTCTCTTATGGGAAGCCAGTGCAGGGTCTTGAGTAAAGGAGTGACCCGATGATATCTGGGAAGGCCATGGATCAGACGGGCCGCCTGATTCTGCACCAGTTGTAAGCGATGGATCATGTATGCAGGGGCTCCGTTATAGACTATGTTGCCATAGTCTATACGGGACAGTACCATGGCCATCATGATGATTTTTAAAGCTGGGGGGGAAAAGAAGCGGGAAACTTTCCTAATCACTCTGAGGGAAAAGAAGGATAAAGAAACCACAGAATTAACTTGTGGGAGAACCGTAAGCTGGGGATTTAGAAAGATACCCAGGGTCTTCACTTTAGGAACCGGAAGTGGAGGGACACCAAGAGAGGGGGGCCAAAAAGAGGGAGACCAGGGACTGCAGCCACCTCCGGTCAAGACCAGTTCGGTCTTGTCCGGATTGAGTTTGAGGTGGCTGCAGTTCATCCAATCTTGAATGAGGGTCATAGTGGTTTGAACATTCAAGGCAGATGAAGGTGAATGGGACAGGTTGAAAATTAACTGGAGATCATCCGCATAGTTGAATACGGTGACCTCCAGTTGCTGTAACATAAAAATAAGGGGGAAGATGTAGAGGTTGAACAAAAGAGGGGAAAGTGATGATCCCTGAGGAACCCCGCACTCTACCTTGCGAGAGGCCGCTGCAAAACCAGCCAGATGGACTCCCTGTGTTCTCCCAGCAAGAAAGGACTCTAGCCAGCGAAAGGCTAGGCCCTCTACACCCGCCGCCCTGACACGGCTAAGAAGAATGGTATGATTCACCGTGTCAAAAGCGGCGGATAAGTCAAGGAGAATCAGGGCTTGCGGAAGGTTGATGTCAATTCCTTCACGCAGCTTGTCCATGACTGAAATTACCACTTTTTCGGTAGAGTGCAGGGGGCGGAAACCAGCTTGACAAGGGGAGAGGCAATGATTTGCCTCGATGTGGGTGCTCAACGTGGAAGTGATGTGGGTTTCGAGTACCTTGGCGAGGTAGGGAAGGAGTGAAATGGGGCGGTAATTAGAGGCAGAGGAAGGATCAGCGTCCAATTTTTTTAAAATTGGGATGACAACCGCTGATTTGTGTGAGTTGGGAACATGACCATGGATAAGGGAATCATTAAGAAGGGTCAGGGGGGGGTGGGACAAGCTAAGTAGATTTCCCTGAGTATGTTGGCAGGGGCAAAGTCCTGGGGCGAGCCTGATTTGACCCGTTGAAGCAGGGGACCAAGGGTGTCGATGGTAAGGGGTGGGAAATAGGTCAGCTTTGCAGAGGAAGGGGGAGGGGAAGGGTCCATGAAGGTGGGGGAGGGTTGGGGAATGTTGTGTTTAATTTTTTCAACTTTGTCTATAAAGAACTCGTTAAGCGAGTCACAGAGGAATTGAGACGGGGGAATGGTTGATGTGGCTCTGGCAGATGAGGCAAGCTCATGAACAGTGGAGAAGATTTCTTTCGATTGTGACTCTGCGACCAGTATCCTGTGGGTGTAATATTCGGCCTTAGCTTCCAGGATGCTCTTTTTATAGGTATGCAGAGTGGCCAGATAAGTTGTTTTTGAGGCAGGGTCGTAAGTTCTTCGCCAAACTCTTTCAGCCCTTCTTGCAGCAAGTTTTTTCTCTTTCAGGTCGGAGGTGAACCAACGGTTGGCTGCATGGGCCCGTTTTACTGAGAGGCGCCTAAAGGGGGCGAATTTGTCTCCTGCCCTCGTGAGCCAGTTATTAATTACGGCTAATTGAGGGCCGGCTGTCAAGCCAGTAAGGTCCGGGCAGGTCGAGCCAGGGCCGAACAGAGGGAGGGCATGTTAACCTTGCCCCATTTTCGAACCCAGGTATTTTTGGGGAGGGAGGGTTTGACCGGGAGTGATAAGGTAAGGGAAAACGTAATGGTGAAGTGATCTGACCAAGGGCAGGGGAAAATAATAGGAGGAGTGGACGGAACATTTAGTGTCCAGATTTGGTCCAATGTATGGCCATGTTGGTGGGTAGGACTGTGAATGAGCGGTACAAAATTCAAATTATTCATGAGGCTGGTAAATTCCTTGGATTGGGGGCTTTCGGCCGGGTCATTGGGCCAGAAATTAAGGTCCCCTAGTACGAGTACAGAGGAGTGATTAACTGCCAAAGTGGCCAGAAGAAGGAAAGAGGGAGTGGGCTGGGGAGGACGGTAAATAAGAACAAAAGTAAGGGGGACTTGATGGGAAGTAGAACGAGCTACAAGAAGATCAACGTCAGTGATGAGTGGGGAAGGAAGGATTTGAAAAGTGACATCAGTGCGGGCTATTAGCGCCACTCCACCTCCCCGCTTGCCGTCGGAGCGATCCGCACGAATGGCGGAATAAGTAGATGGTAAGGCGGCAAGCACATTGGGCAGGGAGTCGGTCTTGAACCAGGTCTCGGTTAAGAACAAGAGATCTGGTTCATTGGTGTCAAGGTAGTCAAATAGCTCGTACTGGTGATTTACGGCGGACCTGGTGTTTAAAAGAGTAGCCGAAGTAGAGGGCAATTGGGCAGGAGGGGCTGGGGGTGAAGGGGGGGCAGGAAAGGATATGAAAGCAGATGAGGCAAGATAAGATACAAGACTGGGGGGGTGGGATGGGGGAGGACTATATAGACCAAGGTTTTGTAGGGCGATGGAAGTAGCAGAATTTATACATCCGGGGGACCATAGGAGGCATAACTGAGACGGGGTATAGATGGTATAGCCAGCAGCATCCCGTGCCCCTTGCCCCGGCCGGCCGCGGACGGGCGCAGACGGGCTTAACTCAGGCGCAACTCCGGCGCGCATCCGTCGCGCCCGCTGCGCTCGTCCGCTGCGCTGCCTCATACTATCCGTATAAGTAGGGGTGGAGCGGCGGGGGAGGGGCAGGGCTGTGGTGGAGAGCGAAGCCCAAGCCAAGATGGCGCCCGCTGCCGCTGGGAGCCCGCGAAGGACCCGATCAACCCCAGCCGGCAGCTCACCCCTAGATGCCCAAAAGTATTAGATACCTGCACAACTTTGAAAGGTAGGTTAAAACAATTTTAAAAACAATTTTTGCCTGGATGTCGCCACCGCTCGCAATCAGCGGGGCGGGAAGTGGGGAATGCAGCAGCTCGCCAAGCAACCGACCAATCAGCCCACTGCCATCGGGCCACTGGTCAGACACGAGGGGAGCAGGAAAACGCGCTGCTAAGTAGGGGCGGAGCGGCGGGGGAGGGGCAGGGCGGTGGTGGAGAGCGAAGCCCAAGCCAAGATGGCGCCCGCTGCCGCTGGGAGCCCGCGAAGGACCCGATCAACCCCAGCCGGCAGCTCACCCCTAGATGCCCAAAAGTATTAGATACCTGCACAACTTTGAAAGGTAGGTTAAAACAATTTTAAAAACAATTTTTGCCAGGATGTCGCCACCGCTCGCAATCAGCGGGGCGGGAAATGGGGAATGCAGCAGCTCGCCAAGCAACCGACCAATCAGCCCACTGCCACCGGGCCACTGGTCAGACAGGAGGGGAGCAGGAGAACGCGCTGCTAAGTAGGGGCGGAGCGGCGGGGGAGGGGCAGGGCTGTGGTGGAGAGCGAAGCCCAAGCCAAGATGGCGCCCGCTGCCGCTGGGAGCCCGTGAAGGACCCGATCAACCCCAGCCGCCAGCTCACCCCTAGATGCCCAAAAGTATTAGATACCTGCACAACTTTGAAAGGTAGGTTAAAACAATTTTAAAAACAATTTTTGCCAGGATGTCGCCACCGCTCGCAATCAGCGGGGCGGGAAGTGGGGAATGCAGCAGCTCGCCAAGCAACCGACCAATCAGCCCACTGCCACCGGGCCACTGGTCAGACACGAGGGGAGCAGGAAAACGCGCTGCTAAGTAGGGGCGGAGCGGCGGGGGAGGGGCAGGGCTGTGGTGGAGAGCGAAGCCCAAGCCAAGATGGCGCCCGCTGCCGCTGGGAGCCCGCGAAGGACCCGATCAACCCCAGCCGGCAGCTCACCCCTAGATGCCCAAAAGTATTAGATACCTGCACAACTTTGAAAGGTAGGTTAAAACAATTTTAAAAACAATTTTTGCCAGGATGTCGCCACCGCTCGCAATCAGCGGGGCGGGAAGTGGGGAATGCAGCAGCTCGCCAAGCAACCGACCAATCAGCCCACTGCCACCGGGCCACTGGTCAGACACGAGGGGAGCAGGAAAACGCGCTGCTAAGTAGGGGCGGAGCGGCGGGGGAGGGGCAGGGCTGTGGTGGAGAGCGAAGCCCAAGCCAAGATGGCGCCCGCTGCCGCTGGGAGCCCGCGAAGGACCCGATCAACCCCAGCCGGCAGCTCACCCCTAGATGCCCAAAAGTATTAGATACCTGCACAACTTTGAAAGGTAGGTTAAAACAATTTTAAAAACAATTTTTGCCAGGATGTCGCCACCGCTCGCAATCAGCGGGGCGGGAAGTGGGGAATGCAGCAGCTCGCCAAGCAACCGACCAATCAGCCCACTGCCACCGGGCCACTGGTCAGACACGAGGGGAGCAGGAGAACGCGCTGCTAAGTAGGGGCGGAGCGGCGGGGGAGGGGCAGGGCTGTGGTGGAGAGCGAAGCCCAAGCCAAGATGGCGCCCGCTGCCGCTGGGAGCCCGCGAAGGACCCGATCAACCCCAGCCGGCAGCTCACCCCTAGATGCCCAAAAGTATTAGATACCTGCACAACTTTGAAAGGTAGGTTAAAACAATTTTAAAAACAATTTTTGCCAGGATGTCGCCACCGCTCGCAATCAGCGGGGCGGGAAGTGGGGAATGCAGCAGCTCGCCAAGCAACCGACCAATCAGCCCACTGCCACTGGGCCACTGGTCAGACACGAGGGGAGCAGGAAAACGCGCTGCTAAGTAGGGGCGGAGCGGCGGGGGAGGGGTAGGGCTGTGGTGGAGAGCGAAGCCCAAGCCAAGATGGCGCCCGCTGCCGCTGGGAGCCCGCAAAGGACCCAATCAACCCCAGCCGGCAGCTCACCCCTAGATGCCCAAAAGTATTAGATACCTGCACAACTTTGAAAGGTAGGTTAAAACAATTTTAAAAACAATTTTTGCCAGGATGTCGCCACCGCTCGCAATCAGCGGGGCGGGAAGTGGGGAATGCAGCAGCTCGCCAAGCAACCGACCAATCAGCCCACTGCCACCGGGCCACTGGTCAGACCCGCCCATTTACCACAACCTGTGCCAGTGGTGTCTCATACAGAAGTTTTACCCAACTAATAAACCCAGCGCCAAAACCAAACTTTGCAAGTGCAGCCCAAAGATACGGCCATTCGATTGTATCAAAGGCCATGGTGGCATCCAGGGACGCCAAGATGGCCGGTTAACGCAGTGACGTCGCCCTCGCGAGAACACCATGCAAGCGCCGCAAATTCAAGGCTGTGTTACGATTTGGGATGAAGCCCGACTGATCCGGATGTATCAGTTCACTGACTACTTTTATCAGGCGGTTTGCGAGCAGCTTGGCAAGAATCTTAGGCTCAGCATTTAGGAGTGAGATAGGCCTGTAGGACGCACAGCGGTCCCGTGGCTTCCCCTCCTTATCGATCACCACAATGGTCGCAAGGCGCGGATCACGAGGAAGGGAGCCAGCTTCCCGCGCTGCCAAAAACATATCTCGGAGATATGGCGCTAGCGTGTCAGGGCGCAGCTTATACAGTTCGATGGGAAGACCATTAGGGCCCAGAGCCTTTCCGGAGCGAATAGAGCGCACTGCGAGAGCTACCTCGTCAATTGAGGGTGCAGCATCCAACCAGTCCCTATCGGACTCAGACAAGCAAGGCAACGCGATATCCCTTAGCAACAAATGAGAATCCTCCTCGGGCCTATCAGATACCGGAGAATAAACTTCTCGGAAGTAAGCAGCAAAGCATTCAACAATGTCTCAATCACTGGAATCATACGGCTTGCTCTCTCCTTTCTATCCAACCAAGCAATCAATTTCCCTGCCTTATCGCCCACATCATACAATCGTCCCTGCTGTTCCCTACTCATCATCTTAGCTGCGTCGGTAACCAAATTCTTATATTCGAGTTGCTGGAGACTGAGGATGTGAAGCATGTCTTGGGTAACATTCCGCTCCAAGGCACTCTCCAACTCAGTAATTTCAGTCTCAAGACGGACAACTGCCTCATTTCTACTTTTCTTAGCACACCCAATTAACGACAATGCTTGTCCCCGGATGACCGTCTTAAACGCTTCCCACAGCGAGACAGGCGAAGACACAGACCCCACATTTTCTGAGAAGTACAGATCCAATGACTTAATCAGTTCAGTACGGGTTTTGGGGTTGTGAAGATATCATGGATTAATCAGGGCCACTCTCCCTTCAGCACCTATATTCATATTTATCTGAAACCATAGAGGGGAGTGGTCCGATATACCTCGAGCTAGATGTCTAATCTCCCCAATTGACGAAGACTGGGCAGCCGGTATCAGGATATAATCCAATCTAGAAAGACTACCATGTGCGCCTGAGTGGAAAGTGTACTGCGCTTGTTCTGGATGCATCAACCTCCAACAATCCACGAGACCCAACGCTTCTAAAAATTCACCCAACCAAGATTGTGCACTCGTGAGGTCTCTGGGGGGATAGCGATCCTCCCTCCCGGAGACAACTGAATTAAAATCACCACCCAGTATCAGGACACCATCTCGGAGACCCAAAACAACTCGTCCCAAGTCTGCAAATGTAGTGGTTTGTAAGCCAGGTGGGACGTACACCGATATCAGTGAGATAGTTTTCCCCTCCCACCTGCCTGTGAGTGCAACATATCGCCCCCTAGCGTCCAGAACTATGTCATCGATTTCCAGGGGAAGAGAAGTCCTGACCAAGATACCCACCCCTCTAGAACTAGAGGTGAACCCAGAGTGAGCAGCGAATCGATATCCCCGCCTGTTCAGAGCGTAGCAAGCATTTCCAATCGAATGAGTCTCTTGCAGTAGCACAACACCTGGGGAAAGGCGTCGCAACATCTGCAAGACCACCCCCCCTCTTTATCCGGTCTCCCAACCCATTCACATTCCAGCACAGCAGTTTCAACCCCCTACCCCCCATCCGAACCCACGATGATCTCCCACCTCATAACGAGCATCACACCAAAGTCCAAAGTCGTAACAATTTGTTGCCTTGAAGAAGAAAGAAAATGAAACACTCCCAACATACTCACCCCAACAATACCCCAGCGCAACTCCCCCCACCCTGCACCCCTGCATAGCCTCAAAAGCCACCCCAACTTGCAGTGTGCCTGTCGCCCTAGCAAAAAACTAATCTACACAAAGAAACCCAGAGGAGAAAAGGATCCCTCATTCCCCGCCGCCTCCGGGGATGCACTTAAAGGTAGACGATCACAGAAGTCAGCAAGCCACAGCTGTCCATTGTGTTCATTGTCCGGGACTCGGGCGCTATTGTTCATTCTTGTTCCAATAGTCCCTGTTTGTTCCCTGCGATCGCGACAGGTAGGCAACGTATCCAGCCAGTCACTCACTCCCTCCGGGCGATCAAAAAAGAGTGTCCGATCCTCATATTCCACAAGCAGCCGGGCCGGGAACAGCATCGCATACTTCAAGTCCATATCCCTGAGACGCCTCTTCACCCCCTGAATCCCATTCTTTGCTTCTGGACGGACTGGGAAAAATCTGGATAAAAGTTCACTGTGGTGTTTTAGAACTGCGTAGGACCACCCGTCCGCGCAGCCTGCAAAATGGCGTCCCGGTCTCTGAAGTTAAAAATTCTGGCGATCATTGGCCGCGGGGGGAAACCTGGCTTCGCTTGTCCTCCCGGCAGTCTGTGTGTGCGTTCCACCGCAAAGAATTTACTCAGTCCCTTGGGGGTGAGGTGATTGAGGAGCACAGGGCTCCCGAGACCCTCGCCGCCGCCCGCATTTATCCTGAATAATATCCTGATTCCGAAGATGGGTTATTGAAGGCGCAGCCCAGCTGATGTACTAGCTGCTTTCAGGAATTGATTTGGACTTCGGGTTCCTGAGCTACGCCATCCTGCACTTTTGAGGCCTACCCCCGTGGAGCTACCTGGGCCTTGAGTCGCAGCTGTACCCGGACAGTAATTCAACAACACCGGCTAAAGGGGTCCAGACCACAGCCCGAATTAACTTTCGGTTTCGGTTTTGCTGCCTGGCGTTCCTCCTCACCGAGACAGACACCTGACGCAGCTGGCTCCCGTGCTCATTACCTGGGCCCGGGGCCGGCGAGTGCTTGGCTGTGGAATTACATTGGCTTTTATCTGCCTTTGGTTATCCCGTGGGTGAACTCTGAGGAGCCATTTGGACCAGATCTCAAGTGCCCCTCCGGGGCACCCAGCCCACCATGACAGGCAAGCCCGAGGGTGACAAACGGAAAGTCAAGACCACCTTCCGAGGAGGTGCAACCCAAACGAATGTTATGGACCGTTACACTCATCCGAAGCTCCTCCTCCGAAGTTTGCCTTCTTTAGGAAGAAATTGAGAGGGCACAGGTCTAGATAAGACAAAGGCATCCATCCTTTTTGAGCACCAGAAAGTAGAGGAAATAACAACTGTGTCCTACTTCTGATGCTGGTATGTTCTCTATGACTCCCTTGCCCAGAGAGCTGCCACTTCCTGGAATAGTAAGGATATGTGGTCCTCTGTCATCCTGTTTCATTTAGGTGGCATTGGTGGAGGGGTAGTCACAAAGGGGAGGGAGTAACCCCTTTAAACAGTTTGAGGAACCCAGCGGTCGGATATTATCGACCTCCAGTGGTGCATGAGATGGTGTATGCTGCCTCCCACTGGACACCAGTGATGGTCGGAGGGCAAACTAAAGGAGCTTGGAGGCTACAGGGGTGGTGGGCTAGCCCGACCTCTACCTACCTGACCCACGAGGTCTTTGGTACCATGTCCTCAGCCATGCAAGGACTGGGAAGCCTGTGGGCCATGATGGAGGGCAGGTAGAGACATGGCTGGAAGTCTCTTTCAAAGGAGCGAAAGGCAGACTAGAGTTGCCAAGGGGCCATGGAAAAGAGCAAAGACTTGATTGTATCCCTGCTTTCCTTGAAGCACTCTAGTACTGAGTCCACCTTGTCTCCAAAAAAATGAGAGCCATCGAAGGGCATGTCCATCAATGAGGCCTGGACATCCCCCCAACAGCCAGTGGTTCTTGACCAGGCATGGTGCCGAAGGGCCACCAACGGTGAAAACGCTCTGCCCAGTGAGTCGGTCGTGTCCAGCCCACATTGAATGGTGAACTTAGCTAGATCCTTCCCGTCAGCAGTGGCTTGAGATAGTATGGCTCAGGCCTTCTTCAAGACCATAGGCAGCAACTGCGCAACCAAGTCCCAGAATGTATGAGTTTCGACCCAGAAGGCACGCATTATTCACAGACCGCAGTGCCAGGCTAGCAGAAGAGAACATCCCTTTCCCAAAGGTATCCAGCCATTTGAATCCCCTATCCGGTGGAATGATAGGGAATGAGCCAGGATTTACTCTGGCAGTGGAGCCTTGGGCCACCAAGCTTTTTGGGGTCTGGTGCTGGATTAGGTAGCTGGAGTCCCCTGGGGCAGGGAAGGGTGGCAGGCAATTGTCCTATGCACAGGTTTCCTGTGCAATACTTGGACCAGGCTCCAAGTAGGATGTCTTTGAGGGCTTTATTAAAAAGGAGAAGCGGTTCGGATTGAGTAACTACTGGGTGAAGTACCTCCGTCAAGATGTACGTCTTGACAGCCACAGAGGACAGTTGAAGGTCCAGGACCTCAGCCGCCATCCTCACCATCACTGCAAATGTAAATGTAAATGTAAATGTGTTTCGATTTATATAGCGCACTAATCACCCAGGGGTCTCAAGGCGCTTGCTTAGGGAACCCGTCCTGGTATTCCCCTGTGAGATACCCCGGCAGGGTATTCACAAGGTGAAAGCCAGGCATCCCGCCGCGAGGGGCCGTAGTGGAGATTAAGCAAGCTATTGCCCAGAGTCGCAGAGTGTGACCCCGTGAGTCGAGTAGGCACCGGAGCGAGAATTGTTGAGTCCGTGGAATTTTTGAGCCCGAGACCCGCCGAGGCGGGGAATTGAACCCTGGTCCACGGCTGATCTCAGCTTCCGGGTCTGCCGCCTCTAACCATTGAGCCACGCTTCTCCAAATGAGGCACCCTCCTCTGTAGCCACGGTAGGCAGAGACCAAGCCAGTGTCTGGGGAGGTGTCCTGGTCTGTGTTGGAGCAGGGGATGACGGTGGGGATGGTGCCACCGGTGAGCGCAGGGGGGTCGGCATTAGAGCAGGCATCAGTGAACGTCAAGGTGGTACAACCAGCGCTGCTCAAGATCCATCAAAGGGGCCCAACTGTCACCAAGGGCAAATCTGCCGGCAGAAGAACAGTAGATGACCCTCCCGAGCCACGGGGCCTAATGATGCTCCAGTAATGACAGGCCACCCAAATATGAGGTGCATGGTCTCATAGAATTTCACATAGTTGGGCGGGGTCACTCCGGCTCTTGGAAATTCTAAGAGGCACGAAGTTGCCCAGGTGCAGGCTCTACTGCAGAGCCAGGCCTAGAATGCTGGCACTCCCTCATCTCAGTGGAAGACTTCCATTGACGGAGCGAAGTTGAAGACCTCTTCGACTTCTTACTCTTCTTCCACTTGTGGGACTTGCCAGATTTCCCAGAACAACTGTCTAGAGTATCTCTGCAATCCATCTTGGGACCTTCCTCTCGACCAAGATCGGGACAATCAAGGCGTTTCATGTTGAACAGCGAGGACTTTGAGGGACATCTCCCTCAAGGCCTTGAGAAGCATGTGCAACAATCAGCGCAGGTCTTCACATCCTGATCATGCTCTAGGCACCAGAACCATACCAAATGGGGGTCCATCACTGACATTTGCCAGTGACAGGTGCCACATGGCTTGAAACCAGCTTTACTAGTGGACATACCGGACACACTAGCAGAAAGTGTCAGAAAAAGTCTCAACAAAAAGCTGAAAAAACGTCAGACAAAAAAGACTCAGGGATTTGTACTGACTGGCACAGAAACAAAAGAATTGATATCAGCACGCTGAAGTGGTGCCTTTGTAGGCACTGCCCATGTCACTTCCAGCACAGATAATTTCAACAAAGTCATGCAGAGACGAACAATATCATCTACCAATGCGCAGGGGTACCGCTCATGAAATATTTCCGGATCCATTCTGACTCCTGGGGTTAATTCTAATTTAAGGAATTGGCAGCTAGAAGTCTCTATTAGATGATTTGATACCATCATCCCTTTGTTAAGAATTTCCTTGAAGTCTTCACATCAGTCTTTTGAAAGGTTGTTTATAAACTTTTGTGGTGAGTCCCAGAGTGACCTATCAAACCTCTCTAAGAGAGCAGTAGTGCTAGTTGACTTCTTAGTAGTGGCAGATGTGCCACATACCTTCCTTGCCACGGAATCCAGTTTTTTACTCTCCTTATCTGGAGGTACTGTAGAGTGGCTGAGACAATGATGGATTCAGAGGAGGATCCATGCAGAGGAACAATGGATCTTGGTCTGTGGCCTAAACTTCTTTTGCAGATGAGAAATCGCTGCCTCTACAGAGGATTGAGTCAGAAACAAGTCCAAAGCAGGTTTAATGAGACCTAGAAACAAAGGTAGTAAAGGCCTGGAGATAGATCGCTGATCTAAGACGTTGAAGATATAGAAGCTGGAAGAGGGATATTTAGTTTGTTGGCCCTTCTTATCTGAACCTCCTGGAAAGTATTGAGATCATCCACATAATATATCCTCGTTGTATGAGAGTCTGTTAGAGTAGGTGAGTATGGTCAAAAAAAGTAGATGTGTGGTAGGACCTTGAGGAGGAAGGGGGATGGTGGCAGCTCCCTCCTGAATCGTTTGTCGTCCTCAGGTTCCTTTCTCTATGCCTTCTTCTACCCTGACCTTGATTTGCATTTTTAAACTGTTTTAGCTTACTCTGTGCTTTTAAATGAGTGAAGGGTGATACTCCGGTCTAATAGCTGTGAACACTCAGCCTGCTACACAGGCGCTGAATGTATTAGCGGGGCTCTCTTAGCACTTACCTGGGGAGGAACGAAGGCCTGCTCTCAGTGACCTGTCCTACCCGCCCTGGTCCGACGCGGTAGCTAGTACCGTTACGCGGAGGACGTGGTAGGTAGAGTCAGGCACTTCCGCATTCACAAGTTAGCGGTCTAGTTGCAGGGGAGATCCTGTATAAATTCCGCTTGGACCGGCGGCGGCGTTGCGAGGAAGGGGGATGGTGGCAGCTCCCTCCTGAATCGTTTGTCGGCCTCAGGTTCCTTTCTCTACGCCTTCTTCTACCCTGACCTTGATTTGCATTTTAAACTGTTTTAGCGTACTCTGTGCTTTTAAACGAGTAAAGGGTGATACTCCAGTCTAATAGCTGTGAACACTCAGCCTGCTACACACGTGCTGGATTTATTAGCAGGGCTCTGTTAGCACTTACCTGGGGAGGAACGAAGGCATGTTCTCGGTGACCTGTCCTACCCGCCCTGGTCCGACGCGGTAGCTAGTACCGTTGCGCGGAGGGCGTGGTAGGTAGAGTCAGGCACTTCCGCATTCACAGGTTATCTGTCTAGTTGCAGGGGAGATCCTGTATAAATTCCACATGCCCCAACAACCGCGCAGCGGACGCGCCGCTTGCACACCAAAGACACGCCAAAGGCAAGCCGTCTGCGCCCGTCCGTGACCGGTCAGAGCTCGGACCAGGACCCCTGGAGGATTTGAGGTAGGCCAGACTTATACACAGCAGGAGTTATTGACACTCCGTACTGGAGTGATGGCTGACTGTAGACATAGTCTGGACCTTGATTGTAATGACCAAACAAAGGGCTGCAGATATTGCAGGTTCATTACTAATCCCTTTTTAGGTAGGAGAGTGACTAATAAGGAGCTCAGATGTGCTTTGATTAATTGTAGATCTTTTAGAAAACATAGCCTGGAAATCCGAGATTATTTGGTGGACAGTCAGTTGGACATATTTTTTATAACCGAAACTTGGTTGGATGAGGAGTCGGCTCCGGAAATATTAGACGCACTGCCCCATGGTTATGGGATATGTAGGCTGGATAGACCATGTGGGAGGGGTGGAGGGATCGCTATGATCTACAATGATAACATACAGTGTACGCTAGAGTCTGTGGTAATTTCTGACAGCGAAGCAGGCGCCTTTTCCATAGTAGTGTCCAATAATTATATAATCAAAGGTCTTTTAGTTTATAGACCGCCGGGAGGAAGTACTAAATTCACTGCTAGCCTTATTCAAAATGTAATGCAACCCGCTATGCGATATGAGAAGTTCCTCCTGTTGGGGAATTTGAATTTGCATTTTGAGGATGCTTCCAATGTACTTGCCCAAAAGCTCCGACAGGACTTGTTAACTTTGTAAATATCGTTAAAATCAGAGCTTCCTACACACCGGTTGGGACATCTTTTGGATTCAATTTTTTGTAATTGGGAAGCTCTTGAAATTGAACCTCCCATACCGATTGTTTGGACTGACAATTTTTTGGTCCCTTTCCAAATCACCTATAGTGCCGGTAAAACACCATGGAAATCGAGAGGCAAAAAATAAATGCAGAGGAAATGGGCAGATTTTTCCGCTGAGAACTTCCGCATTGCCCTGGCACAGGGGGCCTTCCAGGAGGATTAGGTTCAGAGATTGATGTAGCTTGTAAGGCCCTGGACCAGCGCATTCGATGTGCTTTGGACAGGACGGCGCCTTGGTCTAGGATAGGGCCCACACGGCGGACTAAATCTGCCCCATGGTTCAATGCTGAACTAAGGGAGGCAAAGACAGCCTGTAAGCGTCCTGACAGAGGCTGGAGAAATGGATACTTGCCAACTCCTGAGATGGCATACAAATCTAGTCTCAAGACGTATCACTCCTTGATTAGGAAAACTCGCTCCGCCTATTACGCAGAGCGGATTGATGAGGCGGATTGTTCAGCCAAGGAGCTGTTTCAGGTATATAAAGAGCTATCCTCATTTACCTCTATTGGGGAACCTGCGTCTGGTTCTGCAATCAGATAGCAGAATTTTTTGCCAATAAAGTGAAGGATATCTACTCTACCTTCCCACTGGAAGCCAGAGATCGGTCTGGCAGAGAGGAGATGCCCATTGGAGGGTAAACGGAGGGAGAATGCCTGAAGGTGTTCAGGGTTCCAGACTGTGATATGCTGTATAAGTTAGCCAGTGGTGTGAAACCTGGCTCACCTAAAGACCTCGCTCCAGCTATAATCTTGAAAAGAAATAGTGAGATCTTAGAGCCCTATATTAGATATTTGTTAGAGCTGTCTTTTGGCTCTGGCACTGTGCCAAAAATCTGGAAGGAAGCGGTGGTTCTTCCGCTGAAGAAAAAGCCGCAAATTAGTATAGATCAGCTGAATAATCTGCGTCCCATATTACTCCTCCCATATTTTGCCAAAATAGCTGAAAAGCTAGTCAATCAACAACTGACAGCCCACATTGAAACCCATAAGCTCCTTCACCCGTCGCAGTCTGGCTTCCGTGCTCTCCACTCTACGGAGTCAGCCTTGCTCTTCTCCACAGAGGCTCTTCGGAGGCATGTGGATGAGGGTCAGACCACGGCACTGATTCTTCTTGATCTCAGCGCCGCGTTTGACACTGTGGCACATCACACCTTGCTGCAGTGTCTAAAGAAGGGTGGAGTGGTAGGGAAGGCATGGGACTGGCTGGAATCATTTCTCCACGAGCGTAGTTTTCGAGTCGAACAGGGGCCCTATAGGTCTAAGGCTTTTAACTTGGATCAAGGGGTTCCGCAAGGCTCCAGCCTGAGCCCTACCCTTTTTAATGTTTATGTGGCACCTGTGGCTATAATAACTGAGCAATATGGGGTGGAAGTGGTGACGTATGCAGATGACACTCAGCTGGTTGTAGCCTTGGCATAGCCAGCTGAGAACGCAGCCAGCAATTTTGCGTCCTGTCTCCAAGACCTTGCTGCTTGGATGGCCGATAACTGTCTCAGATTGAATGGCGACAAAACTGAGGTGCTGATTGTGGGCAAAACACCGTCAGTCTGGACCTCAGCCTGGTGGCCCCAGATGCTTGGGCTTCTAGCCGTGCCTAAGGATCAAGTTAAGAATCTTGGAGTCTGGATCGATTCCAAAATTTCCTATGACTATCAGACCAGACGTGTGGCTGGTATTTGTTTTGGTATTCTGCGTAGTCTCTGAAAGACGCTGGATCTGCTCCCTGTTACAGCTAGGAAAGCCCTGGTCCATGGTTTGGTCACCTCTAGGCTGGACTCTGGGAACGTCCTCTATCTGGGAGCTAATGTGAAATGTCTCCAGAGACTAAAACACATCCAGAATGCTGCCGCCCGCCTGGTGAGCCACCTCAAAAAAAGCCCTGGAATCTCTACACTGTCTGCCTATTAGGGAGCGCGTCCAGTTTAAAGCCCTCTGTGTTAGCCATAGGATTGCGCTGGGGAAAGGTCCTTGCTTCCTTCGCAATCTTTTAACACCATATATATATATCCCGACACGACTTTTGAGATCTCAGGTTCTGGCTTGATGCAGGTTTCTAAAATTAGAAGAGCTAGAATGGGAGGTAGATCCTTCCGATTTCTGGCTGCCCGTCGGTGGAATACCCTTCCCCACAGGCTTCGTATGCGTGCCTCAGAGGTGGTTTTTCATAAAGAACTAAAAAGTTATTTATTCCCTAGGGGATAGGCTAATCTGGGGCGGGCTGAGGAAGCTGTAAGAGTTGGGTAGGCTTGGGGCTGATGGCTAGCGCGGGGACACACTGGCTAGAGTAACCAGGCGCTATATGAGCTCAGATTATTATTATTATTATTATTATTGGGATTACGAATAAAGTCTACATTGTGAACATCTAAGTGATCTGGAACAGTATAGGCAGCTGTGCAATCTCGGCTTTGCCCTACAGACCTAGACCTATGCCGAGGTCTGAAATGTCAGGATGGAGACCTGGAATGTCTTGACGAATGTACTACTGGAGCAGGTGTATGTCTTGTGGAGCTATAGGAGACATGGATGGAGGAATTTCTGAAGGAATTAGCAGTGGTGGAGGCTGAGGTGGAGGAGACTTCATAGATGACTGAGGAGGTGGAGACAAAGACAGTCGCACTGATGGAGGAGTATAGGGTGAATCCAGTATAATGCCGGGTGAAGGTTATACCCTGGATTACTCCAAGTCTCACTAGGAGGGAACACTGTGTGCGTTCATCCTCAGAAGCCACTTTGCTGTGTCCTCTACCACAACATTGGAATGTCTCAATGTTAACTGATGTCTCTGCTTGAATGAACCTATTAAAATCAGTGGTTTCCTTTTCCTCTACATTGTATGTGTCATCGATGTTAACCCAGACAACGAAAGTGAGCATGCCGGAGATTTACCTCTTCTCAACATCAATGTCCTCAATTTCATTGCCTTGATGTCTGTTTATGCATCTTCTGCAGGAGTCTTTAGAGAGTGAGACATGGGCAGTGCTACAGGCAGCAGTTATATTATGTTATGTGTATTTGTATTTGTATAGCGCACAACTCATCTGGGAGGGTATCCTGGCACTGAAGCAGGAGCTGTATGGGCCGAGCCAGGTTGAACAGTCACTTGATGCATTTCTTGCAGAATTCAAGAACTGAGGAGGGGGCAAAGACGTGCAGGGCTGGGTTGTTCCAGGCTTTAGGCGTAGGAGAATGTGCAATAGCTGGATCTGGTTCTGCATGTGTGAGGCATATATGTGTGAGGAAGTCCGGCTGAGAGGAGGGGTCTGGTAAGTTTGTGGAAGTTTAAGTGGTTGTTGATGTATGTGGGGCCAGTATTGGTTAAGGCTTTGCTTGAGTCCATCAGGAGTTTAAAGAGTGCTCATTTGTGTATGGGAGCCAGTGGAGCTCTTTGAGGTACCAGGTGACTTGAATTCAGGGTGGGAGGTTGAAGGTGAACCTAGGTGCTGAGTTTTGTGTGCTGTAGAATCTTCTGGTCAGTTGAATATTGATTTCAGTGTGCTGCTTGGTGGTTAGGAGGGCTTGGGTGACAGGTCTGCAAGTGTTGGTGGGGAGCCATATTAAGATCTTCTTGAGCATTTTGATTATGAGGAAGCAGGAGATGGAGACTGGGATCTCTCGGCCGGCAACAGTGAGTTTGTTGTGATTACTATTCGGAGGTTCTTTGTGTGGGTTACTGGGAGAGGTATGGGTCTGAGTTCGGCAGGCTACCAGTTGGGAGTCCCAGAGCGAGGTGTCTTTGTCCAAGATTACTACTTCTGCTTTGCCTGTTTTGAGCTTGAGGCAGATGCTTTTCATCCATCTGGCGACTTCGGTCATGCGGGCGGAGAAATGGATCTGGGTGTTTGGCATCTTGGTGGAGAGGGAGAATGTCAGTGGTGTTGTCTGCATCGGATATAATGATGATTCCATGGAAATGGATGATGTTGGCAAGTGGTGTTACATTTGCGTTGAACAGAGTGGGGCTGAGTGAGGATCCTTGTTGCACTCCGCAGATGAGGTTGTCTGTGTATGAGGTGAAGGGGGCCGGGCTGACTGACTGAGTGTAGCCTGACAGGAAAGAGCAAATCTGGCAAAGTGTGGGACCTAGGATGCTGAGTTCATGCAACTGATGTGTAAGGATTGGGTCGGAGACGTTATCAAAGTCTGTGGATAGATTCAGTAGGATAAGGGCAGCATTGTCACCTCTGCCCATGATCATCTTCTATGGCAATGATAAGGGTGGCCTATACACTGTAGTTGGGCCTGAATCTGGGTTGAGTGGTGTCGAGGAGGAGGTTGTCACTGAGGTGGTTGGCTATGCATTAGTTTATCATCATCTCCTTGACTTTTGCCAGTTTAGGTGGCAGAAGATAAGCCAGTAGTTCACTTGCATCTGCTGATGGTTTCTTCAGAAGGGGGAGCAAAGTGGTATGTTTCCAGGCATCTGAGCAGGTGGCTGTGATGATTGAGTTGTTCAGGATTAGGATAACGGCTGCACTGATGGGGTTCAGCCCTTTGATGAAGACGTAGTGTGGGTAGTGGACCGAGGGTGCTCTGGAATATATGAATGCATGGTCATAGTGGTTTCTTGAGGTGATGGGGGAGCCAGCAGGTCAGGGTGGTCCGCTGGGTATTGGTTGAAATAGGCAGGAGGGTTTCGAGAGTGAAAGGGTTCAGTTGTAGCTTCAAGTTTTCATAGATGCTGGTGATCTTGTACTGAAGAATAGGGAGAACTGGGTTCAGAAGTCCTGAAAGGGATTACACTGGTGGAGCGTGCTGCCAGTGAGTTGAAGTTTTTCTTCTTTACATAGATTTCCTAGTTGCTTTGGGTGCTGCTTTTGATGCGGACAGTAAGCATGGAGGTTTTGGTGGCTGTGATTTGCAGATGGTAGTGTCTGTAGGTATTCTTGTCGGTGTCGTTCTGACTTTGTCTCCATCTGCCTTTTGTTGTGGTGGTGTTTGGTGAGCCTTAGCACTTTGCGTACCAGCTTGCTTGCAGTCTGCTTCTTATGACTTTCTTGGCTTTGAGAGAAGCCTAGGTATAAGTGAAGGCAGTGATGCAAGCTATGACATGAAGTTAGAGATGGATTACGGAAAGTTATTGATGTGTCGAGATCAGTGCTGTATTAGTTCAGAAGACCAGGATATTTCAAAGATCTTGTTCCATTCTCATTGTGAAGATTTGGTGATGGTGTTTCTTCAGTGGTGTAGGACAGATAAGCTGAAGTTGATGAGGGTGTGTTCAGACCATGTGATTGGTATAGACTTGTCTACTGTGATTTTGCTGAACCTGGTGAAGATGTGATCCAGTAGGCGTCAGGCTGAGTGTGTGGGGCCTTCCACTTGCTAGGTGAGTCTGAGGTTTTGCAGGTCTCCGAGGGGATTGGTCCTGTCAGAATCAGTGAAGTTCTCTAGGTGGTGGTTGAGGTTTCTGAGGATGATGAAGGAGCTGGAGTCCAGGATAAGGTGTGCGACGAAGTCCGCAATGGTGCTGCTGAAGTTGGTGCATGGTCCGGGAGGGCGGTAGATGAGAGTTACTCTCACAGTGTAGTTGGTAGTGATGATGAGTTTGAAGGTCAAGTGTTCCATGTTGCTAGTAGTGGTTACCGAGGTGGTGGAGCATTGAATGTATTCTTTGAAGATGACAGTGATTCTGCCTCTGGGTCTGTTTGACTCTCCTCACCCCTCTGACGTTTCTCTGGCCATGGATTCCTGTCTTAGTTGCCTTTCTTCCTGATCATACAGGTACATTTCTCTACGTTCTCTCAGGGTGTGCCTGAGAAGAGAGATGCAGTAATGACATTTTCTGGGGTCATGAGAGTCTCGTAGACAGAGGATACATATCTAATGGGGGTCCGTTTTACCCATTATTTTCTGCTACTGTTTTTTTCTATCAGGAAAATACAGACAACTACTGTTAATCCTAAAGGTTGCTGAGGGAACCAATTTTAGAAAGGTTCTGAAATGTTTCTGTGTTAAATAAAAGCATTAAAAAGGCCAAGCTCAGTGTTTCAAGATGCAGCCAGCACGAGCCAGGAAGAAGAACTGAGATAACTGCAACATACAGGGCATGATGGGACACTGGAGGTCTAGAGGCCATTAAAGGCACAGTGTTTTTTTCTCACTCTTACCTAGCTACCGCGTACAGGGCTAAATGGCCCTGTACTTACCTTTCATTCACTTTGAAAGAAAATAAAACTATTTGTGAAGAATATTTTTTAAATCTCATTTTTCTTCCTTTTAGTAACTTTTCATGGCTGTACATGTTTTTTCTCAGCTTTTAAATTAAAATATTGTAATTGGCAATCTAGCCTTTTTAGGCAACTAAGGGCCTGATTTAGATCTTGGTGGACAGACGGATATCCTTTCCACCGTATTATAAATCCCATAAAATTCATATTTTTTTTTATTTTATGGAGTTTTATATAGCGCGAACTTGACCCGAAGGTATCGGGTACCGGAGCGCTTTACACAAGCACCAGTTGCGTTACATGAGGACACATTCATTTTCATTCATTATAGCCAATGGAATTTATATTTCGGCGGACAGGATATCCGTCACTGTTGTGAAGGAGTAACGAGTCAGCCAAGATCTAATTCAGACCCTAAATTATATATTTGTATCGCATGTACTACCTGGCCTCTCCGACATAAGGTAAAAATATTACACAAAATTTAACTTTTTTTTAAAGTGCTCTGAGATCTCTGCAAGTGGGAAAGATTATTTAGTGCTTTTAATTATCAATTGAAATCTACTGAAGGTGAACTAAAAACTATTTAGAGAAATGTCAAGTTTTAAGGCCACTTAAACTTCAGAAGCTGATGCAGAGTAGGGACCTCTAGCGGGATCATTTTACAAAGAGCTGCACTTTGTGTCCTGAATGATCTGCCACCCTATCTATTTGAGGTAGCAGACAGCCAAACAGTGGAACACTGACAGAATATAGAATGCCAAAATATCGACCTACCAAAATAGAGTGGACAAAGTATAGAATGCAAAAATATCGAATTCCTATCTGCAAACAGGTAAGTACAAAAATATCGAATCAAAAATATTGGTATAAAAAATATAGTTATTCAAAATATCTAATTTTATTAAATGTCTTAAAAGTAATTTAAAATTAATGAAATAATAAATATAATTAACTAAAACCTACTTAAAAATACCTAAATAACCTTAAAATTAATAAATAATTAATGTAAGTAAAAGAAAAAGAAACATACAATTGTATTTTTTAATACATAATTATATATTAACGTAATATTAATAAAAAATATACAATATTTTTACCGTAGGATAGCGGGAGGGTAAAATGTACTATTCCCACTCCAGTGAGTGCAACAGTAGGGAAAGCGTTGGATAGCCTAGGGGTAAAAATTGCTATTCCCACTCCAGTGAGTGCAACAGTAGGGAAAGCACTGGATAGCGGGAGGGTAAAAATTACTATTCCCACTCCAGAGAGTGCAACAGTAGAGAAAGCGTTGGATAGCGTAGAGGTAAACATTACTATTCCCACTTCAGTGAGTTTAACAGTAGGGAAAGATATGGTTTAATATATTAATACAAATAAATTAAATATCAATACCAATAAAAAATTAATTAAAATGAATTACCAATTTTATAGTATGTAATAATTAATCAATTAGAAATACAAATAAATATTAGTTATTAGCAATTAACTACCTATTCATGATTAATTAACAACTAATTAAGTTTCAATAACAAAAACTAATTAATAATAAAAAAGTAATACCAATTAATAATTAAATAACAGTAAATTAATTATCAATACCCAAAAAGTATTTTTAATATGTAATTAATTACAATTCAATTACGTCCCACCCTATTCCCCTATAAACCCACAATCCGCTACGGAAAATAAATTAATACAATTATCATAATTATCAATTAATCAATTATTAAAATGTAATTACCAATTAATAAAAAATAATTACCAATTAAAAATTAATTAACACATTAAAAATCAATATAAATAAATAAAAAATGTACTTCATTACAATTAAATTACTTCCCACCCTGTTCCCATATAAACCCACAACACGCTACGGAAAATAAATTAATAAAATTAACATAATTGTCAATTAATCAATTAATAAAAATTAATTACCAATTAAAAATTAATTAACAATAAATTCAAAATGAATACCAATAAATAAAAAAAAAAATTTAATTAATTACAATTAAATTACTTCCCACCCTATTCTCCTATAAACCCACAGCCCGCTACAGAACTAAAAGGCAAAGTTAAATTAAAAATAATTAATATTTTTTTTAAATTTATATTTAATTCAATATAATTAAATTACTTCCCACCCTATTCCCCTATAAACCCACAACCCGCTACAGAATTAAACTACGCAAAAATTAAATAACATAAAATTTATGACTTAAAATAAATTAAACATACATTACAAAAATATTTTACACTTTTCACACATATACTAACATACAAAACACTTTAAAAAATTCTATATTATTAAGAATTCGATATATTTTAATGCCTATATTATATACTTATACTTATTTTGACTTCTATATTTTGACAATCGATATTACTTACCTTCAATTCGATATTTTAACCACTATATTGTGTCCATTCGATATTTTATCCATTCTATATTTTTACTTCGATATTATGTCCATTCTATATTTTTTTCGATATTATGTCTAGTTACCCCATAATAAGTTGTGCGACATCAGTTTCTTCTCACTTCCTCTACTTGAACTGCCCTGGATAGGTTGACTTACCTTCTGGTCAGCTGTTCCTTATCCAGTCGCTGAGGGCCCTTTCTATCTGTGCGTAGAAAACCTGTTAATAACATTGCATGCATGCATGCATTCAAAAAGGCCAGGAATGTTAAAGATTATGTAGTTTCATCATTTTTAGAGTGTCCACCTGAACCTACTTTAACCTCATGCTGGAATCTCCCCCAGAGAGTGGGACACTATAGGTGTGGGAAATGTAAGGCTTGCCTTTCTACGATTCAATCGAAAGACTTTGTCTTTAAGAACCATCGTCATACTCACAAACACCACACGAACTGCAACACGAAAAATATGATCTATGCAATAATCTGTCCGTGCGAGCTCATATATGTAGGTCAGACTCAACAGTGCGTTAAGGCACGTTTCCTTTCACACTGTAGCAGAATCAGATGCAAGGTACCTGGGGCACCTCTAGTTGAGCACTGCACGAAACATAACCATTTACCTGAGTCACTGAAATGGGTAATTTTGGAACACATCACACTTGGCCCGAGGGGTGGAGATCTGTCCAGCATTCTGAACATTAGAGAGCTAAAATGGATGCATATTTTCAACTCTGTGGCTGAAGGTCTCAATGAATCAGAAAATAGCTTTGCACAATTAGCGAATCTCTAAGCATATACGTTGAAATCTTTTTGTGTTAGGTAACTGAGAGCCTGAATGTACACTTTCGTTTCATTATTAATACAACAACTGGTAGAGTCTTCACTATCCTATGTGATAAGTGCACTCCTCCAATAAGTAATTTCCCTTTGGGAACTACATAGTACAATATGATAAAATGGTGGTTAATGTCTTTCAGTTTTATTAAGGGTCTACTATCGGAATCACGTGATCCTTCAAATGTATGACGCTTTGTATTTTTGCACCTGTTTAAATTTCAAAAACAAACATCTTAACAGATATGCAATAACGGGATCAGCCATAGCCAATTGCTGTGGAACCCCCCCGTTTTTTTCGGGGTGTATATAGGAACTGATGTAGAATCTATTCGCATTGTTCATTGAAGTGATGAGTTTTCACTAACCTGCGAGTCAAGTGCACTCGGATCGCTTTTCTGTATAATACGGATGTATGTTGAATTTACACGCGACATTTTTGACTTTTGTGATGTATTCTTACCAACCTGCGTCGGTAATGCACTGAACACTGTGAAAATGCTATGAAAATAAATGATCATCTTATATGCCCATAGGGAAGGATTTCGCGTTACCGATAATAAATAATATATAATTATGGGGCCATGCCTTGAAACAGGCATTACGATTTATGAGCAGTTTGTATTTCGAATAAATTAAATGGCCTTCGAACTAAGATTCCCTAACCAAGGATAGTCTCTCTTCTAGTTCTAACGTAGTAGTCCCGCCCACCCCTCAAACAACCAGGAAGTGGTGTAACCTAGTTAACTTTGAGTAAAAGCCCACGGCGGATGATGTGAGTGTAGCTCAGGTTTGGCGTCCTGGAGCAATTACATGGGGGAGGAATACCCGAGAATCTCTTTCGGATGACATATGGCGTTCTAAGGTATTTATCGCGAGTCCAGCTTCCGTTTAAGATCAATCGCGCTCTACACATGAGACCCTTTTTAAAACGTGTTTGTTTCCTTCTAATGTCCTACAGCAACCTTTGAACAACCATATATGCGACGAATACTTGACGATCTATTGGAATAATTTAAGACGTCTCAAGGTATTTAACACGAGCTCCTTGTTGATGTTTTTGTATATAGAATCGCTGGAGGAATTTAAAGACACCTTTTTTAAAACGTAGGTGTCCAATTTATTGTCCAACAGATAGCTGTGAATATACCACATGATCAAGTCTTTCACCGTTGACAGTAATCCTCCGGTGACGGTATGATTTAATAACTTTGAGAATCGTTTGAAATTGCGCACATTAGTTCAAATATTCATTGGTAATAAGTTTCTTTTCGATTTTCAGGCTGGACTCCTCACTTATTCTACTTGTTAGAAGCCTCGCTAACAGAAAGCGGTAATGTTAAAATGTGATAATAATAGCAATTATACCTTCCATTTTTTTGGAGCTATCACGTAGACTGAGTTAATCGATGTATGATTTTACTTGTCATTTTACAAATAAGGTTTCATGGATCCTTAACGCGGATATGAATATGAAATAGAGTTCACATAAAACATTCACTTGATGCTGAACTCATTAGCACTACCAGATTAATCCGGAGTTGGCTTTCAAGTACGCTTTGAGGTATGGACACGCTATATGTATTGTGGTAGAATACAATCACGCCCATAACATGGTAACCAACATCCTCTTATTTATTCTTGTAGGGTGCCAAACATATTGAGAAAGAAAAATTTGTCATAAGTCTCCTTAAAGCTGACTTTTTAGAGGCTAATAGGTAATAAAACAAGATGTTATTCTCTAACGTGTGCTTTAACGCTCCCAATGATTGGGAAGTCTTTCTGTGGTCTAAATGTATTGTGGTAGAATACAATCACGCCCACAACATGGTAACCAACTTCCTTTTATTTATTTTTGTAGGGTGCCAAACTTACTGAGAAAGAATATTTGTCATAAGTCCCCTTAAAGCTGACTTTTTAGAGGCTAATAGGTAATAAAACAAGACGTTATTCTCCAACGTGTGCGTAAACGCTCCCAATGTTTCAAAAGTCTTTCTGTGGTCTAGGAACAATATGAATGAACTGGTTTCACTAAGTTCGAATTTCCTTTTTCTTTAGACATTACCAAGTACGCTGCACAAACTTACTAACTATCCACGTCACGACCAATAAGGATTGGATTTAGGATCAGATAATCCATCTTGAAGTAGTTCCAACTTCCCTCGCCTTCGGCGGTAGGTGAGAACTATTTGTGTACGTAGGTTTAGACGTAATAGTGTGCAAATCAGACACTATCAGACGACACGGTTTTATATTTTAATGTTATTCCCATCATCCATTGAAAATATAACTGGATGTAGTGGTCTCTAACGAAGAAATTCAAACAATTCTTTTATTTTCCCTACGAGGTTGCCCGCCCACAACTCCTTTTGTCCTGATGAAGACCCATTTGTAAGGAAGAAACTCCTACTGTTCTTTCGGGTCGAAACGTAGACAACTATACACCAGTGACCAACTCCCGTCCCCATATAGACACTGATCGCTACAAGGGAGTTAGGCTCGTTCTACTTGAACAAATTTGGACTCTGTACGAGCCTTGTAATGTGGCCTTTGTCTCAAGGGACCACCTATATGTATTGTTTTGATTAAAAATAAGATTTGTCACGGAATGACTCAGATCACGTTTACCCTTTTCCCAACACTCCTTTCACTTCACCCCTCCCTGTTGTGTTTGTGGGCACAAACATGTTTACAAATGTGTTTATATGTCACATAAGTTGTAATCCATTGAGAAGGATATATATGCAAAATTTGAATTAAATTCTCTTGCATTGAATAGCTTTGCTTCTTTGAATTGAATTAAATTAATGTAATTGAATTTTTGTGTGGAAATCTTTGTACCTAGTCTTAGGACCTTTTTCCTTCATTCCTACTGTTACCCAGGTCCTTTTCGACTTTATAGGGTCCAACCCATTGTTTATAAGCATGTTAATAACACCCCAGCTGGAGCTGCTAAAGACCATTGTTCGCTGTCTTCCAACTCACTGGGTTATGTTTCCTTTTCCTCCTGATCCTTGCACAGATTCTGCCAAATGTTCTCAATCTCCTTATGAGCTCTTTAGCGAAACGTAGCTTGTTTAACCAATTTCTGTTATAATTTGCCAACCCTAATTTCCACCTGGATCAAAATAAATTAAACTTTAGCTATATCACCTCTAATATCACTTAGGAATGTTTCATTAACCTATGAACTATTTTCCTTTCTGTTCAAAAGATTTTAAACACGTTTTTTAAGAGAAGAACATGCGGGTAAAATGTGGGTAGCATGTATATGTTGCATTAACAACTTTAACAAGTATAATAAGAGGTTTATTTATATGATATACATGTTTCAAGCATTGTGATGGCTCTGTCAATATGTCACTGCTATGCCTCTTACTGATTAGACTTGAAGAAGCTTTACCACCCCACTCATACTTTTGCTCGTTTTCAGTGCCTATTATCAACATAATGCTGCCATTGCTCTCACTGATATACCTAATTGCATGTCTTTTTGTCATGGCGTCTGATGCCATACTATGTAATGCTATGAAATGGAATGCAATCTGCTCTCTTCTCTTTGCAGTGTATTCTTGCAGCTTTCTGGGATTGGGCCTCCTGTGGCATCCTACACCCTGTACGGGATGGAGTTGAGTGGGCTCTGGGTGTTTTTAGGTCGAGCCTGGGCAGTGCATGCGTTGCTCTGCGAGGCATGTTGTATTTAGGTAGGGACTTGAAGTCCCGCCCACTCTCCGCCCATAATTTCTATTGGCTTGTGACATTGTCCACTGTAAACTCTGGCTGTTCATTGGTCAATAGGCTTGGTAATCCCTCCTTAGTACAGCCTTGTCTTATTTCGTAACCGCCCAGAGCTACACCCTCTTGTTACATGTGCTGCTGTTGCAGGCAGGACAAGCTCTCTCTTAACACTTTAAAAAAAAAAATGTATAGCAAGTATATATTTGCAAGAGATCTCGAATTTGCGGGAGTTTAAGCTATTGGCATTGTAAATGACAATGCCTTGCATTTATCTGTTTTAAAAACAGCACATAAATAAAAGGCATTGTCATTTACAATGCCAATAACTCAAACTCTCGTAAATGCGAGACCTATTGCATTGCAAATGCTTGTTTCTATTTACTTCTATCCTTCTTCATCCTTCTGACTCCCTCTCTGTATCATCCTTCAATATTCCTCCCCAAAGAGATGCACCCAAGCCACTGTTGTCAAAACTACCTTTTACATAACAATACATTACATTCATTAACATGAATACAACTCCTTACAAACGTGTAAATCCCTGACGTAGTTCAGCAAAACCATCATCGTACACTACACCATTACAAACATTAATCCCATGAATAGGAATCAAAACTGACTATAAAATATAGTCTCACATGCCGTAAAATGTCCAAAGATTGTTAAAAATTATTTCGCTCAATTAAACATCCAGTTAGTCAGTCAGTCAGTCAGTCAAATAACTTTATTCGGTTAATTAAAACCATAAAAGCGGTACATAATTCATAAACAATAAAATGCCATTAAAAATACGATTAAACAAGTTACAAGAGTGATTGCAAATCCTGTAAGATCCATTAAAAATGCTTAAAAGAGAAAGAAAATTATTAAATGAAAACAAATGTAAAAATAGATGTGGGGAATACACTTTCTAGTAAATTTTGCACCTTCCCCCCCGAACATATTTTACAACAAAGTTTCAGGTTTGGAGGTTGTTTATCGGAGGGAGTTTAGTTCTATTTTGTCTGACGGCTGCTACCAAAAAACAAGCTACACTATATGTAACCTTGACCGAATTCAACATCTGTAGGTATAAGAGGGCCGGCCGTACCTGGGCGAAGTTTAGGTCTTTCAAAATTGGAAAAAGACATTTTTTACGCGCCACCAGGTAATGATCGCAAAGCATAACAAGATGCAGGGTATCCTGCATGGAGAAGCAGTCACAAGAACAAGGTGGGGTATTTTCTGGGGTACCCCATTTTGTATATGAGCCAAGCACAAGATGTATCTGGTTAAACCTGAACCTTATTAATAAAAAACGGTGGTATGGTTTGGTAACGTATTTTAAATAAGGTTCCATAGCGACGGACGACGAGAGTTGATATAATGTCCTTACCATTGGCTTACAAAGCTCAGCCGCTTCCCTCTCTGTCTCCAGCAAATTTCGAAAATGCTGCTTGACCCACCTTGCATCCTCTTTCTTGAGGCTCTGTGGTAAAGAGTACATGTCCGAGCGCCCTAGCCTCACGCATGCCGCTCTAACATACGCCAGCCAGGGTATGCTGTCTGCTTTATCCAAGGCCATACAGTCTTTGAGAATGCAATGATTCAGAGTGATCTCCTCATTTGTCCAAGTTTTAATCCAGCATAACAGTGGAGCCATTTTTAAGAGATCAGTAGCGTATCCCAAGCCTATTTCATTATGGATTGAATATGTAGGAGATGATTTGGGGAGTGACAACAAGGTACGTATAAATTTATTTTCTACAACTTGTATACCTGGGGCTGAAACATAACCCCAGATATCTGCCCCGTAAGAGGCGATTGCCAAGCATTTGGATCTATAGATGCGAGTCATGGCCTCCATGGGTCTTGAACCAAGCCTTTTGGAGAAATGTATAAGTGCTGCAGTGGACCTACTAACTCCATTCTCTTTTAGTTTCAGTTGGGCACCCCAAGTTCCTTTCTCGTCAAAAGTGACGCCTAAATAGCAAAAAAAGGGTACCCTCGAGATTGGAGAGTTATTACAGCTAAACGTCCTGAGCTTCATGTTTTTCTTTCGTGAGCCTGTAACCATGACATGAGATTTAGCTGTATTAATCTTTAGGTCAAGGGCTTCCATAAAACCACCAAAGTGATCCAATAATCTTTGCAGGCCCACACCTGTACGGGCTATAAGGACAGCATCGTCCGCGTATTGGAGTACCGGAATGGGTGACCCCCCTATACGCGGCATGTCCAAGGTAGCTGAGTTCAGGGATTTCCCCAGGGAGTTAATGTACAAGGTAAAAAGGAGAGGGGCAAGGATGCAGCCTTGTCTAACCCCTCTCCCTGATCTAAACTTCTCTGTGCATCTTCCCTCCCTTGTTACCCTTACGGAGGCAAACAAATTTTGGTGAAGGTTGTGCAAAAAATTAACCAAGGTAATGTCCAAACCCAAATCTCGTAAAATAATCCACAGTTTTGTACGGTTAACCAAGTCGAAAGCAGAAGATAAATCCATAAAACCCAAATAAAGAAGCCCCCCCTTCACCACGGTGTATTTGCTAATAATAAGGTGAAGGTTTAGACATTGATCCATAGTCCCCCTATGTGCTCTAAAACCATACTGCAAATCAGAGAGGATCCCGCTCTCCTCCAGCCAATCCCCGAGTCTTTGCAGAATGACTCTGCCCAAGATCTTGACAGCAGAGTCCAGCAGGGAGATTGGCCTGTAGCAGGCAGGACTCCCCCCTGTTCCCCTTCTTAAATATGGGAACAATAATAGAGGTTGACCAGGAAGACGGGAAACTGGCTGCAGATATCGCATTAAAGACATTAGTGAGTATTTTTGACCAAAATTGCGGATACTGGATGTAGAGATCAGCAGGGACCCCGTCAGGTCCAGGGGCCTTGTGTTTACTAGTATTTTTAATCGCCCTTTCAACCTCCGTTGTATTGAATTCCATGGCCAATTTAGATGGACCGTGGGCCCTGACCAGTGAAGTTGGTACCGTGGCTTCATAAATCTGTTTGAAGTGACAAAGCCATCTATCATCATCAATCACACATTCCATGTCAGTCTTCCCATCCTCGGAGAAAAAGGGCTGATTCACAATGGCCCAAAACTTTTTACTGTCTCTCAGTACATCAATGTCTAATAAACTGTCCCAAGCTTCCTCCTTGATTTGGTTCTTGCGTTTACCAACTGCAATTTTGTATTCTTTCCTTAAGTTTGCCACTAATGATCTGTCTCTGGGTTTTTGTTTTAGTGCCTTCAGCAGGGCAGAGTGCTTTTGCGAGCATTCCTTATTAAACCATTTATGAATTTTCTTAATTCCTTGCGTGCCCGAACTTGACTCCAAATTCTTGGCAATACTCGCACATATTTCCACATAGGCTGCCACTACATCAGAGCCCAAGGCAGTCGAGTCTAGGCAAACTGCCATATTATCCTCAGTCTCTTGGGCTAATATTTGAAAGAATTGCTCAGGAACAATCTTCTCCCATTTTAGCCGCCTTCCCTGATCCTTAGTCGTCAGGTCTCTTGAACCCGCCACACCAGTTGTTCTTCCAGACCGGAAGCAATCTAAGTCCAACTTTAGGAGGACAGGATGATGATCACTAAAGCTAGCAGTTACAACCCTATACTCGAATGCCTTTGCCAGGGCCCCGGTTGATACAAAGATATAGTCTATGACGGTGTTAGCGTCTCTCCCGATGAAGGTAGGTGCTCTAGGCTCAATTTTACCCTGGTCTGGTTCAAATAGGTTTAAATTCGCAAGGAAAGTTTCAAGGCCCTCACCCTCCTTTGTATGTTCAAAATGGGGGATGCCCTCGGTCGGTAATCCTCCATATCTGTCGTTGTAACAACCCCCCTCGCAGGGGTGAATATTAAAATCACCCAGAATTGCCATCTCTGGGACCGAAATGCAATCTTGTCTATAGACTGACAAAAAATCTAGCAAAGAATTCAAATGCTCGTTCTCACAGGAAACCTCTTTGGAGTTATAGAAATTAATAAGCAGAAAAATATGTGAGTCTGGCAAAGTCCACTCCACCACTAGCGAATTCGTGGGTGCAGAATCTAGTTTTTTAAAAAGACCCACCAAGTTCAGGGAGCACAATGTAAGTAGGCCACCCTTGGCTCTCCCTCTTAAACCCGCCACCGCTGGTGTAAAAAAGCTACAATAGCCATCTATTGAAAAACTTGTTGTAGTGTCCCAGGTTTCTTGGAGTGCCAGGATATCATAATGTGTAACAAACCCTTGCCATATGGGGTCTAACGCCTTTGCATTTAAGCCCGCTACGTTCCAGGTAAGAATTTTACAGTGTAATGGATCATGGTTAGGCATGAAACGCGGCTCCCGGATCTCGCCAACAACAGGGGCTCTGTCAGACATTGGGGCTTTGTCAGACATTGTAGATAAGTTTAAGTTATCCCGATCCCTCGTAGTAGTGGCCATACGAAGTTGAATAGGAGTGCTCTGATGATTCCGACCTAATGGGGAGTCCTGTATTTGTCAATCGACCCAGTCTGTAGTTGACAAACAATCAAAACGGTTTGCCGTTGGGAAATGAAAAGGGTTGTTTAGCCCATTTACAAAGGGATGGTAATTGTAGGGCTGAGTGTGATGTGGACCAACAAAGGGGACACCTTGATGCAGTCTACCTCTTCGTCTCCTTACCATATTCCAACCCACATCCCCCCCCCTCCTCCCACCCATGGTGTTGTAATTCCCATGGGGGGGTAAATCTCTGTCTAGGTTTAAAGTCATGTGGTCCCTTTAGCCAGCTCCATCGGTTATCGGCTTGATTTTCTGGTAGATAAAAATAGGAAAGGGGTCTAGCAGTCACAGTACTTTCGTGGTGTCTAGGAGGTCCACTATTGCATATAAAATCTACGGCCTCCGTATTCTCAAAGGTGACCACTACACAGTCCCCTTGCAATTTTTTCCTATTACCTCCCACCCACGGTGTTCTCTCTACCATTAAGATGTTACTCGGTATGTTTGGGGGGAGAGGATAGTTTTTAGATAGCCAATGGCAAACTTTATTTTTTAGAGCCTGATACACCTCTACTTCTGATGGGGAAATTTCAATAATGCCGGTAAGAATAACCACGTAGGGACAAGCATCCGGAGGAAGATGGATATTTCTACGAGCCGTGCCTTTGCCTCTGGCGGAAACATCAGAGTTCAAGTGCTGTGGTGTGCGATTGCTCAGTGAGGCGTGAGGGGTTGGATTAGTTTTTGTCGTTTTCTGAGTTTGATCATTTGTGTGGGCTTGAACTATTACAGAAGTCTTAGGTTTAGTACAGTCCTGTTTAGGGGTGTTACTTAAATTCACAGGATCAGCACTTTTCGAGAACTCTTTTGACCACCACAGACGGCTTGTTGGCCTTTTTAGGTTGATTGATAACCTGGGCTGGTTTATTATTCATAGTGAAACTAGGAGCACTTATATCCTTGTGTATGTTCATTAGGATAGTCTCCAGGCAGCGTAGTCTCATCTCTATTGGTTCCAGCAGTGCTTTTAACATATTAAAAATAGTAATATTGTCTGTACTTACACCGTTCCCCTCCTGTGATGACTTTTCTGGATTACCACCTTCCCCACTTAACTCCAGAATTTCCTCTAGGCTCTGATCGATGATAGTATCATCTGGGAGGCTCAAGGATAGGCGATTCTTGGTAGAATGCGATCCTCCCATGGGAGTAGATAGATCTACTAATGGGTTATCCATGATAGGGGGGTCGGAAGCGGCCTTTTGGTCGTTAAGGGCAATTTGGGCCTTCTTCCCTTTAGGATTGGATGGTTTGTTAGCCTCTCGTTTATGTTTAGGGATTGCCCATTCTATCCGGCCCCTTTCATTAATAGCATTTTACGAGTTGGTTGAGTTCAACTCACTTTGATCAACTCCACTCTCTGTTAAGAGGTTAAGGTTTGGAGAGGCCTCCAGGTCCTGAAGGGTATCTGTAACATCCGGGACCCCAGTCGTCCTGCTGTTATGTACAAGAGCCTGGATATTCAAACGGGAATCGGTTTTCGGCGTCTGTGCCTGGGCGATGAGGCCCAGGGAGAATCGCTTGGCCGTTGCCAGGTCTTGGGAGACTCTCCTATCCATTAGTATAATTCCCTCATCAATTAATGCATTAGTGCGAATAATAAAGTCATCCAGTGTGCCAGTGAGTTTTTTAGCTCCTGCGGCAGCCATGCTTCTGGTTTCCCGATGGGTCATGGCCAGTGCTGACTTACAATGATAACAAAGGGATCTAAGGGAATCCGGCCAGGGGTTACGGGCCAGGCCAGGCTCCTCAGGCCTCGGAGGGCCACAGAGGGCCCGCCCTTTGCCCGGGCTTAGCCCCGGGCGTCCCGCTCGCGTCCCGCGACGCTGAGGGCTTGCTGTAAATATGGCCCCTCCTGGCGCGTCTAGCGCGTCAGGGAACGCGCCGCCGCAGGGGCTGCCGGGATTTGTGGTCCCGGAGCGGCGGCGGCGAGTCTGGTGGTAGCGGTCACAGCGGGTAGGTAATGCGGCGTGGCGCGGGTCTCCGGGGCTCTTCTTGTGCCTCAGTCCTCTCCTTGTAGGTTTCCGGTATCTAAATGCTCCCCCCGCTCCTCCGAGGGCTTGCTGTAAATATGGCCCCTCCTGGCGCGTCTAGCGCGTCAGGGAATGCGCCGCCGCAGGGGCTGCCGGGATTTGTGGTCCCGGAGCGGCGGCGGCGAGTCTGGTGGTAGCGGTCACAGCGGGTAGGTAATGCGGCGTGGCGCGGGTCTCCGGGGCTCTTCTTGTGCCTCAGTCCTCTCCTTGTAGGTTTCCGGTATCTAAATGCTCCCCCCGCTCCTCCGAGGGCTTGCTGTAAATATGGCCCCTCCTGGCGCGTCTAGCGCGTCAGGGAACGCGCCGCCGCAGGGGCTGCCGGGATTTGTGGTCCCGGAGCGGCGGCGGCGAGTCTGGTGGTAGCGGTCACAGCGGGTAGGGAATGCGGCGTGGCGCGGGTCTCCGGGGCTCTTCTTGTGCCTCAGTCCTCTCCTTGTAGGTTTCCGGTATCTAAATGCTCCCCCCGCTCCTCCGAGGGCTTGCTGTAAATATGGCCCCTCCTGGCGCATCTAGCGCGTCAGGGAACGCGCCGCCGCAGGGGCTGCCGGGATTTGTGGTCCCGGAGCGGCGGCGGCGAGTCTGGTGGTAGCGGTCACAGCGGGTAGGTAATGCGGCGTGGCGCGGGTCTCCGGGGCTCTTCTTGTGCCTCAGTCCTCTCCTTGTAGGTTTCCGGTATCTAAATGCTCCCCCCGCTCCTCCGAGGGCTTGCTGTAAATATGGCCCCTCCTGGCGCGTCTAGCGCGTCAGGGAACGCGCCGCCGCAGGGGCTGCCGGGATTTGTGGTCCTGGAGCGGCGGCGGCGATTCTGGTGGTAGCGGTCACAGCGGGTAGGTAATGCGGCGTGGCGCAGGTCTCCGGGGCTCTTCTTGTGCCTCAGTCCTCTCCTTGTAGGTTTCCGGTATCTAAATGCTCCCCCCGCTCCTCCGAGGGCTTGCTGTAAATATGGCCCCTCCTGGCGCGTCTAGCGCGTCAGGGAACGCGCCGCCGCAGGGGCTGCCCGGATTTGTGGTCCCGGAGCGGCGGCGGCGAGTCTGGTGGTAGCGGTCACAGCGGGTAGGTAATGCGGCGTGGCGCGGGTCTCCGGGGCTCTTCTTGTGCCTCAGTCCTCTCCTTGTAGGTTTCCGGTATCTAAATGCTCCCCCCGCTCCTCCGAGGGCTTGCTGTAAATATGGCCCCTCCTGGCGCGTCTAGCGCGTCAGGGAAAGCGCCGCCGCAGGGGCTGCCGGGATTTGTGGTCCCGGAGCGGCGGCGGCGAGTCTGGTGGTAGCGGTCACAGCGGGTAGGTAATGCGGCGTGGCGCGGGTCTCCGGGGCTCTTCTTGTGCCTCAGTCCAGTTAAAAGTTAAAAGTTAAAAGTAAGAAACTTCTGTACAACTGTTATATACTCAGAAAATACATCATTTTTGTTTTTACAAGAAACCAAAATAGGTGTCCAAGATTGTAATACATAATATTATCACTGGGTCGAAAGGGTCGATGTGTTCCCCAGCCCACAAAGAAATGAAATGCTGTTGCAACACTTATATCGGAAAAAGCGGGTCTCAGTGTTCTGGAAAATATCCATTATAGTGATGAAAGATGGTTAATCACAAAAGTAACCAGCAATGCCTCAACCTTCTAAATAGTGAACATTTACGCACTGACTGTGCATGACTTCCAGTTTTGGCTTACTCTAAACAAAAGTTATGTGAAATAACCAAATATCTGGTTTCTTTGTAGTTGGGGACTTCAACCTTACTTGCGACATAACATCAGACAGGAGTTCTTTCTTCAATTATAGACCTAATTAGACATACAATCAAATGAAAATCCTATGTAAGCATCGCTGCCTAAAATATATTTAGTGCTTACATAACCCTACTGGAGCGAATTTTACCTTTCACTCCCATCCACATAGCACACCATCCAGGATCGATTATATCCTGGTAAATAACATCCTAACACCCAAAGCTAAAAAAAATCCCATCATCAAACCGATATTATCACCTGATACCACCGGCATCCCCCTCGAACTACACATGTCCAAAAAATGCTCCTAAGGCGAAACAGTGGAGAATGAGTGAGGAGATCATCTTCACACAAACAATAAAATATAATGAACACATTGCCATTATACATTTTTTCAATGGAAATACTACTGACAACATCTCAACTGAAAATCTTTGGGATGCACAGAAAGTCACAATTAAAGGTGTGATCATTGATATTATGTCCCTGGGGTTCATTTATGTCCTAGCGCGGGGACACTCGGGTTGGAGTAACCATAGCGCTTTATAAGCTTCCTAATAATAATAATAATGAAAACCACAAACAAAAGATGAAACCATCTAAAATCTCCAATCAAACAACTGAAGAATAAACTATTCAGTACAAGGAACCCTGAATACTTACACAAAGTGAAGCCTTTGAAATACGAGTATAACAAAAAAATAAATACTCGCACTCATGCCTGTGTTCAAAATAGTAAGAAGGAAAAATTTAAAGAATCAAACAAAGCAGGCAGAATACTAGACAATTACGTTAAGTATAAAACTAAAACCACTCTCTCTACTGCCATTAAAACCAAAACTTCTATCACTGTTTTGGACCCCCTTGAGATAGGAAAAACTTTCCAAGAGTACTACTCTGAGCTATATAACCCACAATCAACTTCCACTCCAAATAAATGCAAAGGCTACCTGGACAAAATACAATTTCTATGATTTAGTGATTCCAATAATACATTTCCCAACCAAAGCATTATCACCGTGGAAATATAATCAGCAATTAACTCCCTAAAATCAGGGAAAGCTCCAGGACCTGATAGTTTCCTAGTGAGCTTTTACAAAACAAAAACTTCCAAGACAGTCTACTACCTCATATGGAATCCCTATACAAATACATCGAGGCCTCTGGGAAAATCTTAGGTTCAGCATCAGAAGCCATAACCATAAAAATACACAAGGATGAGAAAGACCACCATAGAGGTTAAAAACTACAGACCCTTTTCCCTTTTAAATGTAGACTGTAAGATCTACTCGAACATTCTGGCGCCGAGACTGGAAAAAGTTCTCCCTATACTGATTCACTGGATCAAAAACACATGATCGATCACACAATATCCATTCATAAAAATATCGGAAAATAAATATTGTTCACAAAACCTTTGGCTTCCTATACTTCATTAAGAAAAACACAAATATCGCCAACAAAAATATCAGTGTCATATATATATATATATATATATATATATATATGAGAAAACCACTTCACCACTTATATATATTTATATATATATAGATTTTTACTAATATTGATAACAAAAATATCAGAAGGAAACTCATCATCACCTTCAAATAAATATATAGTCAAAAATATTGATTCACACAATATCGACTACATTGATATCATCAAAATAATTAAATTATGATCACAACATATAAAAATACCAACTTTTACGTTAAACAAAATATGATGCATGGATGTTTGTAAAATCCCATTTTCTATTGCGGCTTGACCTGTAGTCCTTTTTCTGGGAACGGCACAAAAAGGCATTTTTCCGACCACCTACACAGCGGTCGCATTGTAATTTAGGGGGTGGAACTGACGATTACATGTCAGGCGGTTCCATTCCTGGGGCAATGGCGTTCAGACGCTCGTTCAACAGCCATCGTAATCAGGCTCTTACTACTCAAAAAACTACAAAAGCAGCAAGAAGAGGAGACTCAGCAACATTTTGGTACCAGAACCTCAAAACAGAAGTGGTGATATATGTACAAAACTATTTTACGAAGTAAGTAAAGCATATATTACTCTTATATAACTCAGACCCAAATATCTATCAACAAACATTTTTTTTAAAATCTATATTTTTAACATGAACCAATAACATATTCAGGGCTTCATTAGGACTTTGGAGGTCTTCGGCTGGGACCGCCACCACTCCGGTTCCAGGAAGACTGCCAAGGCCATGGTGAGCTCGTCTGTCGGATTACGAGTCTAATCCTGGGTGGGCGGCCTTGGCTGTGGCAGGCTCGTGGCATGTAAGGCTCATAGGAGAGCTTACAATGCCTACCGCCGCCGTGACAGCATCGACAGCTTGTCCGTGCATGGTGTGGAATGCATCATGTCGTGCAAGCCACACAGTGCTTGCACGGCCACATACTTGTGGGGGGGCATGTTATGTACCCCCTGCACCCACCCCCATGGGCAGTTTTGCCCGGGCCCTATCGGGGGTACACTCCTTTCCCTTCCCACCAGCTTTTTCATGGCAGGATCACCACCATGAAAAGTCTTGCGGAAGGGCAAGTCGTAATATGAAGGGGGGCTGGGATTGGCACCGCCTCCCTTCCTCCCCACTTCACACACTGCCATCACAACGAGATCCAGGATCCTGCCGGTGCCAACGGTGTTGTAGCGGTCTGTTGGTGGTCCGACTCTGAAATTGTAATATGGCGGGTCCAAGGACCACCGTACCTGTAATAAGGCCCTCAATATTTTTCTATTACATAACCAGAGAAATTATACATAATATTTAGTAATGAAACACAATTGAGGTAAAAACAATAAACATAAAAATATATGTCAAGAAATTTCAAAAATTCCTAAAATATATTTACATTACATATAAAATATGATTACAATTATTAAAAAATGTATTACAATATATTATTAAACAATCATAATGTATATTAACGATCACTTGTTTAACACATGAATATAAATATGAAAGTTCTAATTAACAATAAAAAATTATGTTATATTTGTAAAATATAGTACATATAAAATATAAATACAAATATTTGTTTTAATAAATATATCATATTTAATACAATAAATACAGTAGAGTATACTTTTCATTAAAAATGTCCATATTAAAAATGATTAAAATTATTTACTAATAAAATTAAACAGTTTTTAACACACGACTTATTCAAAAGGAAAATAAAAGATTTCAGATTTCTAAAAAAAAAGCATAAAAAATATCATACACATAATTTACCAAAAATATATTGATCAATTTTGTTTTAAAATACATAATTATATACATTTTAATTAAATGACTACATTATATAATTTAAACTTTAAATATTTTTATTTTTCATTTTTTAAATAACTAAAAACTTTACAAATCGTAACATAAATAGATACGTTTTTTAATTGATCAATACATTTAAATTAATTTAAAAGAATTAAAATAACATATTCTATAAATGAAAACAATCATTTTACAAATATTAATCAATAATTTGCATATTTTAAAAAATTACACGTAAAATTAAATTAAAATGTTCACATCTTATAAATCACCACACCCTTATTCTCTGAAAGCCCAACATCACATCTACTGTAACACAATAACATAAAACTTAATTATACCTAATCATAAAACTTTACAAAAGTTTACAATTCCCATAAATAAATTGTTATAATAAACACCCTAATCAAACAAATTAACAAACAACTAAAATTAAACAAAATACAATAAAATACATGTAGAAATCATTCAACAATATTTTATGCAATGACATTATGTCTAACGATAATTTTTACAACGATATTAAGAACAACACTAAAAACTATATTCTTACCTTTGATATTATTGTTCGCAATATTTTTTACATTACGATATTCTTGACACAATATTTTGACATCATGATATTTTTTATTTAATATTTTGGCCAAACACCAATTCACTGAGTCCAGACTGGCATTGTGAAAGGAAGAGCTGCAGCTGATAACATCAGGCTCTTCTGTAACGTCATAAAAAAGGCTAAGGCCCTGATTACGAGTTTGGCACAGAGGCGCCGGCTCAACCGCAGCTCTGCTGCACCAAACCTGCGGATGGACCACCGGCCGTATTATGATTGTAAAAGTACAACTCGTAATACGGTCGGCAGTCCTTTGGCCTTTCCCTTGGTGGTGCCTTGAAATCAAGCACAGCAATGGGATCAGCCAAAAAAGTTCCAGCACGGCATGGACAGTGACAGACATGCGGTGCTGGATCCAAGAGGAATACAGACCGGGGAGCACATGTTGTGCCCCCCAATGTATCCCTATGGTTGGGAGGACCAGGGGGCCATGTAGGGCCCCCTTTGTTCCTGCACCGCCAGCTTTTTCATGGTGAGGCTCCGCCATGAAAAGTCTGGCGGTCCCGAAATTCAAAATATGCTGAGCGGGACTGCGCCAGTCCCTGCTCAGCAAAATGTGTTGTGGCGCTCATCTGCCCCTGACAGGGAATGACTGTTCCCTGGCGCAGCCAGAGGTCCATCACGAAACAATTTGCAAAGTAGTAATCGGCAAAACAGTGTACCGCCACTCCCGTGCAACTGTGAGTCTGGCGGTGGCAAGACCGCCAGACTCGTAATCAGGCCCTAAGACACAAGCCTCCCCCTGGATTGCCTTGGCTCTTTACTAAGACAAGACATTTAATAAGGTTTTATGGATCTTCCTGTGTACAAACTGAACCTGGGTAACAATTTCATATGTATGGTTCTTGCTATTCATACCCAACCTTCAGCCCGTATACAGGTCAATGGATACCTCCCTGGTAAAATACATCTTTACCAAGGGACAAAGCAAGGATATCCACTATCCACACGGCTATTCTAGCTAACAATCAAACCCTTGCTCTTAGCAGGCTGAACAAACCCATCAAGGGGATCCCTTTCGCAATTGATTCATATTAAGTTGCATCATATAACGATGATATGCTAACTTTCGCACAAGATGTGGAGGCTGCCGCACCTGTGATTTTAGATACAATTAACCTTTACTCAGACCTATCAGTTTACTCACTAAATTGACATAGGACACTGGTGCTACTTTGAGAGTCCCCAGGGTGAGCTAGATGGCTCCTATTCTAAATACTGTGCAGATTTCACCCTACTAACAACAATTAAGCAATCTATTTTGCTAACTATTAAATAACACTTTTCTTTTCTGCGTTTTTTAGACATGTGGGTGTAGCTTTTTTAGTTCCCGAATACCTTTAAATATTCAGAAATCCCCGTGCTTTCCATTTTGCCTTCACAAATAGCCTTTCATTTGGCTTGTACTACTGCCTGTGGACCAACTTAAAGTTGCCAAACAATTTTATCATTTTCCTTCACGACCTATCTTGTGACTCATTTCATCTCTGAAGAGCGTTCAAGTAATGATCTCAGGGGCATATTATCAAGAAAGGTGATAAAATTATCGCCGCTTTAGCGGCAGGAACCTGCCGCTAAAGCGGCAATAATGGGCTTGTTAATATGTCCTTGTGAATTCCCATTGCAGCACAGGCTTTGGTGTTAACCAGAGTTGCTATGGGAATTCACAAGGGCATATTATCAAGGCCATTATCGTCGCTTTAGCGGCAGTTTCCTGCCGCTAAAGCGGCGATAATTGTATGCCCTTTCTTGATAATATGCCCCTGAGTGATTAACCTAAATTGTTTTTGATCATGCCATGCATTGGAGCATTAAATAGGGTTCAGTGATGGCAAAGTTCATAGCTGACTCTTTCAGGCACTTTCCCCCAGATTCATCATTGTCATGTTTTGCGAGTCCTTAATAGCGATTATTAAGGAATCGCTATTAAAGGCTCGCAAAACGGGATTCATGTAGAAATCGCAATATTATTTGCGATTTCTACAGCTTCCTTATTTGCGATTAGCAAATTGCTAATCGCAAATAAGGAATGACTCCCCATTCATTCCTATGGGCCAAGGCCCATAGGAATGAATGGGGAGTCATTCCTTATTTGTGATTAGCAATTTGCTAATCGCAAATAAGGATGCGATTTCAAGGGTGCCAGGGGTGTCCAAAGGACACCCTGTAGCACCCCTGAAATTAAAATGTAGACTGATGTTGTGCACACACATGTCCAAAGCACATGTGTGTGTGTAACATACAACTTAGAAAAATGCACTAAAGTGCATTTTTCTAAGTTTTCTCTATTTACTACGAAGCGGCCAAAAATTGCGATTTCGCAATTCTAAAATGGTTCATGAATTGCATTTAAGGAATCTCAAATAGAGATTCCTTAAATGCAATTCCTCGCAATTTAGCGATTTCGCAATTTGCGATTTTTGCATTTGGGATGATGAATCCCAAATGCAAAAATTGCGCTCGCAAAGGGCCAGATTCTCAGAATCTGGCCCTTTGCGAGCCAATTTTCCGTTGATGAATCTGGCTGTTTGTTTTTTATTGATTTATTGAGAAAAAGTCCTCATTATCTTTAATTATACTTACTCCGCTGTGATGTGCATGTAATCCACAGATTATCTTCTCATGAGTGATTCGTGCATGATTGTACAGTTATTCGTTTTGAATTTTTTTTTGTTTTTATCTCATTTGTATTTCTTCAGCTCTTACATCTTCTTAGTACTGCCACTCTACACATCTTGTAGCAAAGAGAAAAGCTGTACAACAGCTTCTATCCTCACAGAAAACATTTCCGTCCTCAAAACAACGCAATACTTGCACATCACTTTATAAATAAATTGATGCGGTGGTCGCACAATGACCGCCAAGACTGTTCCTGTCCAGCCAGTACATCCTTGTACGCGCATGGAAAAGTAGTGCACTTTCTGAAAGTTTTCATAGTGTTGGGTTCAAAGTTCAAGCACATCTAATGCTGTTTAACTATGATATCAGCATGTATTGTGCTTATGGTACCCACCAGAAGGGAGCAGTGGGGGGGGGGGGGCGTTTAGTGGGCATCAATTGCTTCTGTCTTTAAACACCACCAACTCCAATGAGCACCCAATCCTGAGCACAATGTCAAGCCTACCATAGGCCTTCCAAAAAACCCTGTTAATTGCACCAAGGAATACCTACAGTTACTATTTGTGTATTGTACGTGTATTGTTTTCTGCTGCTCGTACTATTTCTGTTCCCAGGATGTGTACACACTTTGCAGGATACAATCTGTATGCATCCTGGGGCCTTGGCATCCACCATGGATGCTTGAGCTTCACTGGGGGTTTGCACCTCTCTTCCCTCAAAATGCCTCCCCACTGGGAAGCAGCTTTTCTACCTCCGCCCACAGCCTTCAACCAGGTCACACCAGGATGTAGTCCATAGAGACTTTACACTGGTCCTAAGACCACTTACCCATAGTTCATACAGCCTTTACCCTGATCTTAAGACTACTTACCTATAGTCCATACAGCCATTACCCTAATCTTAACACCACTTACCAATAGTACATAGAGCCTTAAGCCTAATCTTAAGGCCACTTACCTATCGTCCATAGAGCCTTTACCCTGATCTTAAGACCACTTACATATAGTCCATAGAGCCTTTACCCAGATCTTAAGTCCACTTACCTATAGTGGACAGAGCCTTCACCCTGATCTTAAGACCACTTCACTATAGTCCATACAGCCTTCATTCTGATCTTAAGACCACTTACCTATAGTCCACAGTCTTTACCCTGATCTTAGGTTCACTTACCTATAGTCCATAGAGCTGACACCCTGATCTTAAGACCACTTACTTATAGCCCTTACAGTCTTTACCCTGATCTTAAGACCACTTACCTATAATCCCTAGAGCCTTTAGCCTAATCTTAAGGCCACTTACCTATTGTCCATAGAGCCTTTACACTGCTCTTAAGACCACTGACCTAGAGTCCATACAGCCTTTACCTTGATCTTCAGACCACTTACCTATAGTCCATATAGTATTTACCCTGATCTTAAGACCACTTACCTATAGTCCATACAGCCTTTACCCTGATCTTAAGACAACGTACCTATAGTCCATAAAGCCTTCGCCCTGATCTTAAAACAGCTTACCTACAGTCCATACAGCATTTACCCTGATCTTAAGACCACTTACCTATAGTCCATACAGCCTTCACCCTTATCTTAGGGCCACTTACCTATAGTCGTTTATCCTGATCTTAAGACCACTTACATAAAGTCCATAGAGCTTTTAACCTGATCTTAAGACCACTTACCTATAGTCCGTAGAACCTTTACACTGATCTTAAGACCAATTACCTATAGTCCATACAGCCTTTACCCTGCTCTTAAGTCCACCTACTTATAGTCCATAGAGTCTTCCCCCTGATCTTAGGAACACTTACTTATAATCCATAGAGCCTTCATCCAGATCTTACTACCACTTACCTATAGTCCATAGAGAGTTCCCTCTGATCTTAGGACCACTTACGTATAGTCCATAGAGCCTTCATCTGGATCTTAAGACCACTTACCTATAGTCCTTAGAGCCTTTACCCTGATCTTAGGACCACTTACCTATAGTCCATAGAGCGTTCATATGGATCTTAAGACTACTTACCTATAGTCCACAGTCTTTACTCTGATCTTAAGACCAGTTACCTATAGTCCATAGAGTCTTCCCCTTGATCTCAGGACCACTTACCTATAGTCCATAGAGCCTTTACCCTGATCTTAAGACAACATACCTATAGTCCAAAGAGCCTTTACCTTGATCTTAAGACCACTTACCAATAGTCCATACAGCCTTTACCCTGATTTTAACACCACTTACTAATAGTCCAGAGCCTTTACCCTGATATTAAGACCACTTACCAATAGTCCACAAAGCCTTCACCATGATCTTAAGACCACTTAACTATAGTCCACAGAGTCTTTACACTGATCTTAAGACCACTTACCTATAGTCCATACAGCCTTTACCCTGATCTTAACACCACTTACTAATAGTCCACAGAGTCTTTACCCTGATCTTAAGACCACTTACCTATAGTCCTTAGAGCCTTTACCCTGATCTTAACACCACTTACCAATAGTCCACAGAGCCTTCACCATGATCTTAAGACTGCTTACCTAAAGTCAATAGAGCCTTCATCTGGATCTTAAAACCACTTACATATTGTCCTTAGAACCTTTACCCCGATCTTAGGACCACTTACCTATAGTCCATACAGCCTTTACCCTGATTTTAACACCACTTACTAATAGTCCAGAGCCTTTACCCTGATCTTAAGACCACTTACCTATAGTCCACAGAGCCTTCACCATGATCTTAAGACCACTTACCTATAGCCTACAGAGCCTTTACACTGAACTTAAGACCACTTACCTATAGTCCATACAGCCTTTACCCTGATCTTAAGACCACTTGTCTATAGTCTACAGAACCTTCACCATGATCTTAAGACCACTTACCGATTGTCTACAGAGCCTTTACACTGAACTTAAGACCACTTACCTATAGTCCATACAGCCTTTACCCTGATCTTAAGACCACTTATCTATAGTCCATACAGCCTTTACCCTGACATTAACACCACATAACTATAGTCCATACAGCCTTTACTCTTATCTTAAGACCACCTCCCTATAGTCCATAGAGCCTTTACCCTGATCTTAAGACCACTTATCTTGTCCATAGAGCTTTCACCCTGATTTTAAGACCACTTACCTATAATCCATAGAGCTTTCACCCTGATCGTAAGACCACTTACCTACAGTCCATACAGCATTTACCCTGATCTGAAGACCACTCACCTACAGTCTATACAGCCTTCACCCTTATCTTAGGACCACTTACCTATAGTCCACAGAGCCTATACACTGATCTTAAGACCACTTACCTATAGTTCATACATCCTTTAACCTGATCTTAAGTCCATCTATCTATAATCCATAGAGTCTTCCCCCTGATCTTAGGACCACTTACCTATAGTCCATAGAGCCTTCATCCAGATCTTAAGATCACTTACCTATAGTCCATAGAGTCTTCCCCCTGATCTTAGGACCACTTACGTATAGTCCATA